>NC_132907.1:20457684-20757684 GCF_047675955.1 Chlorocebus sabaeus
TTTTAATGGATCACAAAATCAACACAGTGGATCACGACCAGCATTTTCTTAGAAAATGAATTAGAACAGAAGAGAATACTAAACATCAGAGGCTGTTGCACACAGTAGAGGTTAAGTGTTGCTCGGTGTATCTTTAGTTAGACACACCCACCCACTTATTACACATATCACACAACTACCTGGGTCATGATATGAAATTGTTTTACTCTGGGTCATAATGTTTTAGTCACTTGCTGAAAGTGTATGTCACAGCTAATGAATTAGTAATCAATCAGTAACACAAGATCTTTAATGGGCCCCTATCACAGTTACATAAATCTATGCCTGTTTCTGCAGTGGATTTGGTCTTCTAGTAAACTCTAGTAAAAGTCCTGACTCCCAGAACTCATATAAAGTCATCTGTCTCCATCCTGCTAACCGGCCCTACTTACACATACCCCAAGTCTACTCAGTCCTTCCAATGAGCCTCTGAACTCCTGACCCGTTGTAATTCTCTTATATTATCACTTTTTGTTTACACTTTCTCCACCTACTTGTCTAACGAAAAGCTGGCTTTTGCTTCAAAATCCCACCCCTCAGAAACCTACTCCAGGGTGGTTGTTTGCCAAATTTCCTTGACTTCCAGGACAAAGAGAGGATAGTCATCACTTTCCTAAATAAACTTTTCTCCCAGGCCACATCCTGTCCATCACCTCACTTCTCAGGGCCTCACTCTTCCCTCTCACCCGTAGTCTTGCTACATATCTCTTGACCTCCAGGACTTTTCTTTTCTTGCCACAATTGCTGTGTTCCTTCCAGGCCTGCCTCTGTGGTGGCTTCAAGAAGGTGGATGACCTTGGTAACATTCCTCCACTACACTCCACACACAGGCACCACACCTTGCACGTTATCAATACCTGGAAATACTCCACCTGTAAGATCAAGGCTTCCAAATCTCGGACTACAGCCTTTCTATTTACTCACTTCTCCACTTCCTTATTCTTATAGATCCTGCCCTTTATTCTCATTACAGGTGGTTCCTTGACTTGACCCCACTCCATCTTTCCCATCCTGGCTTCATAGGCTCCTCAGCCAGATGGGACCTCAAGAACCCAACTTCAGCAATAGTCCCATGAACACCCTGGAGTCCCCGTTTCCCATGCAGAGGCCAGAGGAAATCTTCCCCTTTGCCATCTGAAGGTTCGCTGAAAAATCAACTCACAAAAGGCCGATCAATTGGAGAAAAGGCTTACGAGTTTTATTAACATGTACACAAGTAGAATCACAGTGTTTACCACCCCTCAAATGACTCAGAAGCGTAACTACCATCCCAGCAAAACAGGTTATGGAAAGGGGGCAGAAAAGAAATTTTGCTGGGATTACCAAGGAAAATGGATGGGGAACAGAGATTAACCTGTGAAAGGGTCTGTTCAGGTGTGGCCACATTCCTGGTCTTAGAGGGAGGGGAAGGAAAAACAATTCTTTCCCCTGGTGCATCTGGATCTTTGGTAGATAAAGGCTTTGAAAGAGAACGTGGGATGCAGGAATGTCAGAGACACCTAGAAGCTTCTTCAGTTTGAAATGTCAAAATGCTGTATTTTGGGGCATCAGTTTCTGAGCCCCAACAGCTATGACTTGGTCAGAGCCAACAGATCAATCCCCAGGCATAGTTACCCTATTCTTTTATCTTATCTTGTTGGAGAAATTCACATGAAAATGCTTATGGGCTCTGCAAAGAACATTTATAACTCTAATTGGATCTTCAAAACTACTCAGGCTTTCTATCCAACCCTGGCTGATACACTATTACTTTTTCATGCCTCCACCCTCCTCACCTCAGCAGATGGTGACTCTTAGTATCCTTCCTCTCTCTCCTCTCATCCCAGAGGAAGGGGTATCCTCCATTTCTATTTTCTAAGCTGGGGTGGGAAGGCTGAGAGCTGAGACAGCATCAGCCATAGATGCTATCTCAAACATCAGTGTACCTAAAAGTGTACTCTAGTGCTTTGTTCAAAGGCAGACCTCAGCTGGAGGCAGTGGCTCATGCCTGTAATCCCAGCACTGTGGGAGGCTGAGGTGGGTAGATCACTTGAGGTCAGGAGTTCAAGACCAGCCTGACCAATATGGTGAATATGGTGAAACTCCGTCTCTACTAAAAATACAAAAGTAGCCGGGTGTGATGATGCATGCCTGTGAACCCAGCTACTTGAGAGGCTGAGGCAGGAGAATTGCTTGAACCTGGGAGGTGGAGGTTGTCCTTAGAGATGGCCTTATAGGTTCTGGAGTGATCCTGAGAAGCGTGCACTCACACAAGCATCCATGTGACCTTGATGCAGGTGTAAATGAATTTGGAGATCACTGCCCTAAGTCACTCTCTCCCAGATGACACAGCTGCCTCAACTCTTGCATTCAGAAATACCAGAGGCAGGAAAAGCTGTGTATTATGAATCACACGATGGGAAAAAACAAAGAAACAAACAAACAAACAAAAAAACAACCCAGGGACATTAAGCCAAGTAGGATGGACTACAGAGACTGCAAAAATGACTAGAAATGTTAATTCCTGAATTCCTGTTTTTGCACCAAAATGGGTTCAAGTTTCTCAGCAAAAATGAAAGATCCATGACAAGAACATACGAATGGCTAATTCCCCCAAACCATTTGCAGCATTTAACCAAAAGCAAACTTGAACTGAATTTCCCAAATACGTTTAATATTCATGTTTATATATTTTCTTTATTGAGCTTTCTACTTGTACGACTCAACGTGATTTATAGAGACTCATGAAACTAAAGAGCACTGTCAAACAGTCAGAAGACCTTTATCCTAATCTCAAATCTACCACTAACTCCACCATGGATAAGTGAGATAAATTTCTGAGCCTCAGTGTCCCCACATATAAAATGGGGGTTCGGCTCTGTTAGAGAAAAACAAAGGTGTTCAGACTGAGAAGGCAATGGAAGATCGTTCTACATTCTATGATTACCCTAAAAATGGAAGACACAAAGAAATCATTCTGTGACAACCTTGTACAAATGTTCTCCCCCACCAGCTTCCCTAGAGTCACTCTACGCCTTGAATAATGATACTGTTTTATGACTTTTAAGCATCACAGCATGAGGCAGCTTCCGGTGGGGAGGTTCATACAGGAAGGAAGAGATCTCAGTGCTATTTGCTATTCATACCTTTTGATGTTTCAACAAAAAGCCAAGCATTCTTTGAAAACAGTCATAATAGGCCGGGCGCGGTGGCTCACGCCTGTAATCCCAGCACTTTGGGAGGCCGAGGCGGGTGGATCACAAGGTCAGGAGATCGAGACCATGGTGAAACCCCGTCTCTACTAAAAATAGAAAAAATTAGCCGGGCACAGTGGCGGGCGCCTGTAGTCCCAGCTACTCGGGAGGCTGAGGCAGGAGAATGGCATGAACCCGGGAGGCGGAGCTTGCAGTGAGCCGAGATTGCGCCACTGCACTCCAGCCTGGGCGACAGAGCGAGACCCCGTCTCAAAAAAAAAAAAAAAAAAAGAAAACAGTCATAATAGTGGCATAACCAAAAAGATAATTGATGAATTGAATGTAGTATGGAGGCCTAACCAAGAATAAATATGCACCAAGATTTTCCTGGGTGAAGGGAACAGAATAAAGTCTACATCATAGAGAAGTACCAATTCTTAATAATACTCTAAGAAGAGGATAGGCACAGTAGCTCATGCCTGTAATTCCAGCACTTTGGGAGACGAAAGTGAGAGGACTGCATGAGGCCAGGAGTTCAAGACCAGCCTAAGCAACACAGTGAGATTGCATCTCTATTTTATTTTAATTAAAAAAAGAGAGAGCAAGAAAGAGCTAGCCTAAAGTGAGCAAAAGAGAGAAGGAGAAAGAGGGAGGAAGAACAGAAGGTAAATACAAGATAAATTGTTCCCAGAACAAACCACTTATAATAGTACCAGTTAAAACAAAATAGAAACAGTTCACAGGAAAAAAAAGAGAAAGGAAAAGAAAACAACATATAGCCATATATAGCCAATGGATGGTTATATTGTGCTAATTCCACCAAAGCTTAAGTGATAATTTATTGATCAAGAGTTAGAACTAGAACTAGCCCATATAGAACCTAAAAACCAAGACCATGTCTTGGACTTACAAGGAAGACATGATCAAAACACATTAAGAAATAAAGAAATGGGACAGTATGTTATAGTTGTTAAGCATAGTCTTTGAAGTCGGAAAGACCTAGGTTGTAATACTGTTGCTGTCGCCTGTTGGCTGTGATACTGAATAAATTACGTAAGTTTTTCCAAGACTTGGTTTTTCCATCTATCAAATGGGGATAATGCTCCTTCCCACAGGGTGGTTGTGAGAATTGAGACCATGTGGGTTGAATGCTTACAGCACCATGCCTGGTGATAAGACACTCATGGGATAATCCTTGTGAGTAAAGTACACTTGCAACTGTGGAAAATTCCAAACCTGTCCCGGGTTTCTAACTTTGAAGATCCTGAGAAACAAATATAAACTTTGGGATCAAATATCAGTTGCTCAACTTGTCTTTGGCTGGAGATGATTAATGCCGATTGTTTGTATTTTAAAATACCAGCACTCTGAAAAGTTATACTTTCATCTGTCAGAACATACCTGATTGGCACCTGTCCAACATACATCCAAAACTAGTACATTATGTGAAACTAAAAACAAAAAACTTTTTCCACCTACTGTATGCCCAAGCCTAGGCTTTGCAGACAGAGAACACGAAATGTGTCCCACTGAGTCAGATAAGCAATGCCTTGATCTGCCCCAGGGCATCTGACCTCCCAGTGTCCTCCTCTGCTGCCCAAATCCAGACCCCTGCCAAGTTCTGTAGCTTTTTCCTTTATATCCTTAATAAGTGTTCCTTCCATATTAGCTCCACAGCATAATCCCTGGTCACTGCCAGCTGGCCCTCAGCACCAACACCTCTCTGAGGCCCCAACTACAAGTACCACTCATTGGCAGGTAGGGCTGGCTGGGATCAAGTCTATTCCTGTGCCATGGAGATCACTTTGTTAAGACCACCTCTCCAACTCTGCCAGGCTACCCTGGACAAGTCTGGGCTCCTCGGCCGGGCGCGGTGGCTCAAGCCTGTAATCCCAGCACTTTGGGAGGCCGAGACGGGCGGATCACAAGGTCAGGAGATCGAGACCATCCTGGCTAACACGGTGAAACCCCCGTCTCTACTAAAAAATACAAAAACCTAGCTGGGCGAGGTGGCGGGCGTCTGTAGTCCCAGCTACTCAGGAGGCTGAGGCAGGAGAATGGCGTGAACCCGGGAGGCGGAGCTTGCAGTGAGCTGAGATCCGGCCACTGCACTCCAGCCTGGGTGACAAAGCGAGACTCTGTCTCAACAACAACAACAAAAAAGTCTGGGCTCCTCACAAGTTACTCTCTCCCTGCCATTGGGATGTGCCAGGCCCTGATCTCTGCCTCGCTGGCACAGGGCTTCTGAGGCAAGCTCGTTGGAAAGCAGCCCCAAGCAGGCCCCCGCTCAACCAGGTGCCAGACTTGCAAAAGGGTCCCTGCTCTCAGCCCACTGTACCCTCTGCCCCATCAGCTGTTGCATGGAACAACCAAGCACTTCATCTTTCTCCCTGTGGAAAGCAGAGGTGAGGTCAGAGCCAGGGAGAGAACAAGGGAGGGAAGCGGGGAATGGAGAGTTACAGTGGAAACATGAAAACTATTTATGTTTTGAAAATGCAATTAAGAATTCTTAAAAATTTCATTACTATTTTGTGTGTAGAGCAACAAAGAAAAACATTTCCCTGGAAATTCCAAGTTCTTATTAGCATTACTTATCCATGGGTATGCCCTAGGAATAAGGATAGTGAGGTTCAAGCATGCAGAGGAAATCCATTGGATTCTCTAAAGTATTCCCCAGTCAGAAGATTCTTTTTTTTTTTTTTTTAACTAATCATGAATATTCAGTGTTAAGCAACTCATGGCTTTCACTTGCTTAAACATTTGAAGCACTTCTCCTTTCAAATCTGATTCTCTAACTCACCACTAGGTAAGGCCAGAGCTTGAGACTCGATTTAATCAACAAGGTGTTCTTTTGGTATCTGAGTTGTAAACACTGACACAAAAGGAATCACACCCATGTTTTGTTTTCTTTCCAGAGCACATATAAAACTGTCCCAGACTCACCAATGCAGCCAATGGCTTGGCTCACATAAAGAGACCTTTGAAGGTAATAGTTCTAAACAAGCTTATCACCAAGGGGAAGGGTTGTTTTTTTTTTTTTTCTTTTTTTTTTTTTTTTGCTTCATTTATTTCCAGAGGTAGGGCAGAAAAAGGAAGCACAGCAAAAGATTTCTGTGCATTTTCTTTCCTTAAAAAAGGAATATAATACTACAGGACCTTTCCTTGGGAGACACAATAGCAGCCCTATTCTGCAAACTCCATCTCCATTCCTTGCCAAGATTCCCTCTCCTGTTTTCTGACCTTTACAATAGCTCCGATTGGATTAAGTTCCTCAACCTAGAGTTTATCCAAAAAGAATTCTCCATCTTACATTTTTGCATAGTTGTCCTAAAAACTAAAAGACTGAATTTCTTAAAACAGATTAATTTTCATTATTTGAATAAATTTTAGGCAGATTAATATAAAATCTACTCAGCAGTCCTAATTCTTTTGGAAAAGTTACTCCTTTAATTTAATTTAAATAGTGGGATTTCTGGCACCAGAGAGGACCTTTCAAAGCCCATATTAGTAGCAGACCTGTCTGCACAGCCTCATTTCAGCAAAAGCCCCACAGCAAAAAAGCTATAAAGTTAGCTTTGAGGGCCTACTTGAAAAGGAAACCTAAAAAGTCCATTTAGTATTATTTTAAAAGACAAAGAAATGAAAAGGCTTAGTTTAAAACAGCTCACAATTCAAAAAAAATCAAGCAGTTGCCAGGCACGGTGGCAAGCACTTGTAGCCTCAGCTACTTGGGAGGCTGAAGCTGGAGGATTGTTTGAGCCCAGGAGTTTGAATCCAGTCTGGCAACACAGCAAGACCCTTAAAATTAAAGACAAAAAAACAAACCAACAAAAAACAATCAAGGCAGCAATAAGCTTAGAACCATAAGCATTCAGATCAGGAAGGATTCAATTTCTGATTGAGTTTCTAATAGTAACAAAAATAATTTTATCCTCAAATTCCCTTTCTGGGGTCAATTTCAAAAGCCTATGAAGACACTCTGCAAGGCAGTTTCTAAGGTGGTTCCCAGTCATCCCCATCCCTCTGAATTCATCCCCTGTGGAAAACTCTTCCCCATGAGCATGGCCTTGACTTAGTAACTCGATTCTAATGAATAGGATGCAGCAAAAATGATGGATGTCACTGCTGAGAATAGGTTGCAAAAAGACTATAGCTTCCATCTTCTTCTGTCAATTGCCTGCTCTGATGGAAGCCAGTTGCCATGTGTAAGTTTCCATGCGTAAGAGGTTCCAAGTGGTGAGCAACTGAGGGAAGACTCTGGCCAACAGCAGCAAGGAACTGAGATCTCTCCAGTCCAAAAACCTGTCAGAAACTGAATCCTGCCAGTGTCACTGGGTGGCTTGGAAGTGGGTGTGCCCCACATGAACCGTGAGATGACTGCAGCTTTGTGAGAGACCCAAAACCAGAGGACCCTGTTAGGCAATGACAGATTTCTGACCCTCAAAAATTCCAAGATAAATGTTTATTGTTTTAAGCTGTTAAGTTTTAGAATAACTTGTTATGCAGTCATAGGTAACTAATACATATACAAGATATCCTTTGCCTCCCAACAGAATTGATTCGCTCACCACATCTGAATCCTTCAGTCTGTGGGGTGAAGTAATTTGGGTAAAGAGCCAAATTACTTCTTTTTGGTCCTAAAAATAAGCTTGTTTAATATTTCGTTCATTGCCATCAATATTAGTTTTTTGAGGCCAGGAGCAGTGGCTCACACCTGTAATCCCAGCATTTTGGGAGGCCGATGCGGGCGGACCACTTGAGGCCAAGAGTTTGAGACCAGCCTGGCCAACATGGCGAGACCCCCGTCTCTACAAAAATATAAAAATTAGCCAGGCATGGTAGCATACTCCTGTAATCCCAGCTACTTGGGAGCCTGAGGAAGGAGAAATAATCGTTTGAACCTAGGAGGTGAAGGTTACAGTGAGCCAAGATCTCGCCACTGCACTGCATTCCAGCCTCAGCAACAGAGTGACACTCGGTCTCAAAAAAAAAAAAAAAAAAATTCATTTTTTGAGTCTTAACATCTATATGTAAAGACTTCATAATTTTCTAAAGTTTGAGCAATTGTTTCAGCCTTAAGTCCTCCTAATACACAGGCTTCCTGTTTCTTCATTCATTCATTGAGCAATACTCTATATGCCTTTCTGGATATTTTCTAGTTCACTGTGGTATCATGGCTTATTAAGTTGTCTGGAATTCCCAACTTCATAACCTACTGGGTCACAAACCTGTCAGGAAGTACTTGCATTCATCTAACTGCAATATAGAATTTTCCAGTGAAACAAAGATTACCTCTAGGCTGGCAGTCCAGCTGTCTACCATGAGTCTAATTCATATCCTCCTTGTTACCTCCAGCATCCAAAATATACAGAAAACAGAGCATAATCAATCCTCATTAGTAGCAAATGATACTGATCCAACACTGGGCGTTACGTTATTCATTCAAACATGCAATAGATATGATGTCAAAAAGCCTTCTAATCGGTGAGTTTGACCTGGATGTGGAAGTCAGAGAAAGATTCCCTCAAAAAGTGAGCTGCAATATGAAGAGGAAGTAAGTCTGACTAGATAAAGAGGAATATGAAAAGGGAACAGCACATGGCAAGGTCCTGTGCAGGAGGGAAAAGGGAAGTAAAATAGATCAATGTGGTTGAAGCACAGAGCAGTGTGGCGCAATGTAAAACTAAAGAGGCTGAACGGGACTATGCAGAGCCTATGAGGCCCTGTAAAGGAGTGTGCTCAGAGTTTTGAAAAGATTTATCTGACTGAGACAGAAAATGGATTGAAGGAGGCCAGAGACACATGAAGAAACCAGTTAAAGGCTACTACAGTAGTCTCACAAGAGATGCTGGAATCCTTTGGTGGGCTAGCAGTGGTGGGATAGAATGGTGAACATATGAGAGCAGTTTAGGAGGATGATGGCTGGATATGGATATGATACACATACACAGAAAGATTAACAGAGCAAACATAATTGAAGGAAAAAATAACTTTAAACTCTTGAGTAAAAAGTTCAACCAAATGATGAGCTTTTCTGAGAGCAGCATTATTCGTTGTCTGAACTCCATCTCCCAAAACAACCCTCCTTGTTTACACACAAAGGATGCTTATTTACACACAGAGGATGCTCAATAAATATCTGTAAAACAAACACAGTATTTAGACACCTCGTGTATCTTAGGGGTACCTTCTGTATGCAATGTATCTGCTAATACCAACTGATCTTATTTAACAGCTTCCTAAGGACCTCTCCAAGCCAGTGTAAGGAAATTATCTTTAATAAATAGCTTTATTAAGATACAACTTATATACCAGACAATTCTCCCCTTTAAAGTATACAACTCAGTGGTTCTTAGTATACTTAGAGTTGCGGAACCATCACCACAATCAATTTTAGAATATTTTTATCAGCCCAAAATGATATCCCATACCCAGCAGCAGTTACCCAGCATTTCTCTTCTTCCCCTACGCCCTGGCAAACACGAATCTACTTTGTCCCCATGGATTTGTCTATTCTGGACATTTCATATAAAAGGTGGCCTTTAGTGTCTAGCTTCTTTCACTCAACATGTTTTTAAGGTTCATCATGTTGTAGCATGTATCAGTACGTCATTCTTTTTTATAGCTGAAAAATATGTCATTGTATGGATACATCACCATTTATCAGTGTGTAGACATTCGAATTGTTTCTGCTTTTTGTCATTATAAATAATGATTCTTTGAATATTTGAGTACAAATTTTTGTATGGGCATATATTTTCCATTTTCATACGTATATACCTGGGAGGAGAATTGCTGGGTCATATGGTAATTCTATGTTTAATTTTTTAAAGAGTTGCCAGACTATTTTCTAAAATAGCTGCACCATTTTACAATATGTCCAGCAATGTATGAGTTTCAATTTCTCTATGATTGGTTATCGTTCATCTTTGATTATAGCCACCCTGATGGGTATGAAGTAACATCTCATCTTGGTTTTGATTTGTATTTCCCTAATGATTAATGATGTTGACTACCTTGTCATATGCTTATTGATCACTTGTGTATCTTCTTTGGAGAAATGTCTATTCAGAACTTTTGTCCGTTTTAAAATTAGGTTATTGACTCTTTATGTAGAATTTAAGAGTGCCTTTTTTTTTTTTTTTTTTTTTTTTTTTTTGAGACAGTCTTGCTCTGTAACCCAGGCTAGAGTAGAGTGCAGTGTGATCTCAGCTCACTGCAACCTCCATCTTCCAGGCTCAAGCAATTCTCCCACCTCAACCTCCAGAGTAGCTGGGACTACAGGCATGTGCCACCACACCCAGCTAATTTTTCTATTTTTTTGTAGAGATAGGGTTTCACCATGTTACCCAGGCTGGTCTCGATCTCCTGGGCTCAAGTGATCTGCTGGACTTAGCCTTTCAAAGTGCTGGGATTACAGGTGTGAGCCACCTCACCCGATTAAGAACCCTTTATATATTCTGAATACATATAACCTTTAACAGATACATGATTGTCTTTTCACTTTCTTGATGGTATCTCTTGAATCAAAAAAGGTTTCAGTTTTTATGATGTCTACTTTATCTGTTTTTCTTTTATTGTTTGTGCTTTGGTGTCACAGCTCAGAAACCAACGCCTAACATCCAAGGTTACAAAGATTTACTCCTGTTTTCTTCTGCAGAGATTTACAGTTACGGCTCTCACATTTAGGTTAATAATCTATTTTAAGAAAATGTTTGTATATGGTGTGAGGCAGAGGTCCAAATTCATTTTTTGTATGTAGACATTCAATAGTCTCAGAATCCTTTGTTGAAAAGGGTATCTTCTCCCACTCCCAGTGAATTGCCTTTATTCTGCTGATGAAAATCAGTTTACCAGAAGTGTTAGGGTTTATTTCTAGACTCTCAAATCTACTCTATTGATCTATATGTATATCCTTATGCCAGTACCACACTGTCTTAATTACTGTGGCTTTGTAAGTACGTTTTGAAATTGAAAAATGAGTCCTCCAATTTTGCATTTCTTTTTCAAGATGCTTTTGACTATTCCACATTCCTTGCATTTCCATATAAACCTTATTTTTGTTCTTGTTTTTGAGACAAGGTCTTGCTCTGTCACCCAGGCTGGAGTGCAGTGGTGTGATCATAACTCACTGCATCCTCAGCCTCCTGAGTGATCTTCCTGCCTCAGCCTCCAGAGTAGCTAGGTCTACTGGTGCACGCCACCCATCTAGTTAATTAAAATTTTTTTTTTTTTTTTTTTTTTTTTTTGCAGAGACAGGGTTTCGCTACATTACCTAGGCTGGTCTCAAACTCCTGGCCTCAAGCAATCCTCCCATCTCAGCCTCCCAAAGTGCTGAAAGATAAGCATGAGCCACCAGGCCTGGCCACCATATAAATTTTAGAATCAGCTTTTCAATTTCTCCATTAAAACAAAGAAGGCAGCTGGGATTTTTCTAGAAACTGCATTGAATCTATAAATCAGTTTGGGACCATTGTTTTCTTAATGCTATTTTCCAATCCATGAACATGAGATGTCTTTCCTTCTATTTAAGAGTTTTAAAATTTTCAATGTGTTGTAGTTTTCAGTGTTTAAGTCTTGTACTTCTTTCGTTAATTTTATTCCTAAGAATTTTATTGTTTTTAATGCTATCGTATATTGAATTGCTTTCTTAATTTCATTTTCAGATTGCTTATTGCTAGTGTCAAGAAATGCAACTTTTACACACTCCCCTAGTATCCTACAACCATGATGGACTCATTCTGGTGGGGTTTCTTTAGTGTTTTCTTCTGTTCTGTTTTTTAGTAGATTCCTGTGGATTTTCTATAAACCAGATAACATCCCTTAGAAATAGTTTCACGTCTTCCTTTCTAATCTGGATGCCTTTTGTTTATTTTTATTGCCTAACTGCCTGGCTAAAATCTCCAGTACAATGTTAAACAGAAGTGGTAAGAGAAAACATCCTTATTCCTGTATTTCACCATTGAGTATGGTGTTACTTGTAAGTTTTTCATAGATGTCCTTTATCAGGTTGAAATTCTCTTCTATTCCTAGTTTGTTGAATGTTTTAAGTCAAGAAAGGGGGCTGGATTTTATCAAATGCTTCTCCTGCATATATTGAGATGATAATGTGGTTTCTGTCCTTTCTTCCATTAATATAGTATATGATATTGATTTTCAGGTCTTAAATCAAGCTTGCTTCCTAGGATAAATCTCACTTGATGGCATTAAATACATTTTAGATATTGCTGGATTTGATTTGCTAGTATTTCGTGAAGGATTTTTGCATTTGTATTCATAAGAGATATTGGTCTTTAGTTTTCTTGAGATGACTATCTGGTTTTGGTATTAGGGTAATGTAGGCCTCAGAAGAATGAATTGGAAAATGTTTTCTCTTTTCGTATTTTTTGGTAGAGTTTGCAAGGACTGCTATTAATTCTTCTTTAAACATTTGGCAGAATTCTACTGTGAAGTTATCTGGGTTTGTGGGAAGTTTTCTGATTTCTAAGTCAGTCTCTTCACTTATCATAAGTCTCATTCTGTATTTTTATGTTAGTTTTTTTCAGATTTTTAAATCTCTTATTGAGTCACTTTTAGTAGTTTGTCTTTCTAGGAATTTGTCAGTTTCTTCTAAGTTTTCATTGACATGTAATTGTTCACAGTATTCCTTTATAATCCTTTGTATTTCTGTAATGTTGGTAGTGATGCCCCCTCTGAATAAAGAACTTTTAAATGGCCTGATTTATTATAGAATTTTGAAATTAATAAAACCAAAATTGAAGATATACTGGAATATTGTAATTCTCAATTTGTAAAAATCCTAAGTTACAGGATATACAAACTAGATACCTTCCAATTCTCACCTCCAGAAAGAAAAACAGGTGCAAAGACAGAACCAACACATTTTTAATCAAAATGCAATAAAGTCATTTCAACTGAAATCAGAAACAAGAAACACTTCCTAGATGAATATATGTAGTACAAGCATACAATTTAGTAGAAACTCAATATTCTAAGCCAACTCCACTCATGTGAACACACATATGTGCATTATAATAAACCCAATATTACAAATTCCAAAGGTACTAATACTTTAAAAGAATCATGCAATAAATTCTCTCAAATAATCTTTTCAAGGAAGATGAATTCACCCTTTCCTATATTTCTTGTGTTCAAGACCATGAGTTTTCTGTACACTATGCTTTCTTAAATCAGCACAACTATATGTCTAGCAGTAGCCACAAATTTTTATATAATCAATGACCAAAAATCAGCTTCTTTCAAAGTATTTGTGTCTTGGCCGGGTGCAGTGGCTCAAGCCTGTCATCCCAGCACTGCGGGAGGCCAAGGTGGGCAGATCACTTGAGGTCAGGAGTTCAAGACCAGCCTGGCCAACATGGTGAAACCCCGTCTCTACTAAAAATACAAAAATTAGCCAGCTGTTGTGGTGGGCACCTGTAATCCCAGCTACTTGGGAGGCTGAGGAAGGAGAATCACTTGAACCCAGGAGGCGAAGGTTGCACTGAGCTGAGATCCTGCCACTGCACTCTAGCCTGGGCGACAGAGTGAGACTCCATCTCAGAAAAAAAAGAAAAAGAAAAAAGTATTGGCGTCTTAATAATTCACAAATATATACTACATCTAATATGCTCTTATCAAATAAATTTATGAAAAGCCATCTTAGGGCCGGGCGCGGTGGCTCAAGCCTGTAATCCCAGCACTTTGGGAGGCCGAGACGGGCGGATCACGAGGTCAGGAGATCAAGACCATCCTGGCTAACCCGGTGAAACCCCGTCTCTACTAAAAAATACAAAAATCTAGCCGGGCGAGGTGGCGGGCGCCTGTAGTCCCAGCTACTTGGGAGTCTTGAGGCGGGAGAATGGCGTGAACCCGGGAGGCGGAGCTTGCAGTGAGCTGAGATCCGGCCACTGCACTCCAGTCTGGGTGACAGAGCGAGACTCCGCCTCAAAAAAAAAAAAAAAAAAGAAAAGCCATCTTAGAGGAAAAATTGTACATTTTGATAATTATTTTCATGAAACTATTCCAAGGAAAGTTTTCCTCAAAGAATCTGAAATAATTCTTATGCTGACTTTCTGAACAAAATTCAACCATAGAATTTCAAAAATACTAGAGAAGGTGACAAACTTTCAAGCTACATTTATACCATTTCAATATACTGAGGAGAAAACTTTGCTTATGTTATCACCAGAAACCTGACTGGCACTATAGGTTACAGAATACTTTCACCTTCTTTAAATGATTTTTAAAAAATCCTTGAATCCATGAACAAGTAAGGCAATAAGTAACATCATCTTTATTGTCTCATTTACAGAGGGGACAAATTGAACTTCCCACAGGTTAAATGGTCTGTGGAAAGTCAAACTGCTTGTGTAAGTGGTGGAGCTGGGACCAGGAAGTTAGGTAAACCAACTCCCAATCACGTATCATTTTCCCCTACATGACACCCCTTCCCACTTGTTAAAAACAGGAGGCAAAAACAGTACATAGAGTGAGTACCAATAGAAAAGTAAGATTTTCTACCATCTCCTTGAACTTATTCACTGAAAGTATATACTTTTTTTCTTTTCTTTCTCTCTCTCTCTCTCTCAATCTCTCTCTCTCTCTCTCTTTTTTTTTATTTTTTAAAGGCAGCATCTCACTCTGCCACCCAGGCTGGAGTGCAGCAGCCCGATCTCAGCTCACTTCAACCTCCACCTCCTAGGCTCAAGCGATCCTCCCACCTTAGCCTCAGGAGTGGTTGAGACCACTTCTTCTCAATGCCTATGAATTAATCTCCTAATCTCACATTTTTGCAACAACTTGACTAAAAGCATGTTTTTAATGATCTTAGACTGATAGTGAATTGCTAGCATCCTGCAACCTAACTGTAGACTTCACAGACATGTTAAACAATCTTCAAAACTTGGTTTTTAGAGCCTAAAGAAAGTTATGTGACACTATTAAAATATTAAACAACTCTGAGAAACCCCTTGAAAGCAATTTTGATGTCAAATTAGGGCATGTGTCACCAAATGTTCTGCAAATACTGATTAAAAACCTCATCATTCTAGTTCTGTAGATAGCCATTTATCAGTGATCAGAGATAATTAACACCAGAGACCATTTAACCAAGTACTTATTTCTATATAGCTAAGGGGGCTGGAACATATCTTTGTCCAGGGAACAATACTGTTGCTCCATCAAGGCATAAAGCATTCAATCACACTCTAACTCATGGCATATGAACTCTGTAGCATTCATCCCACAAAGGACAAAGTTCTCTGATTCCTCTCATGAGAAAAGTATTTGCACTTAGGACTCCTTATCTTCACTTTCTCCTTGGAGAACGCAACATTTATTTAATCTAAAAAGTCTAAAAGAGTCAATGTGATTTTAGAGACAACATACCCTAAGTGGCCACACACCCATGGTTTAAAGAGGAGATTGCTGTCATAAACCTACTTAGGGACTGATGGACTTCAGTCTGATATGCCACTATCCTGCTGGGCATTTATCATCATTGGGCTGGGAGTGGGGAAAAGACCTGAGGAAGCTCTGGGGAAAAAGGAAGTTGATTTAAGTCATTGTTGCTCCTCTACATTCAAGCCAGTGAGATGAAGAATTTGAAACCATCTGGGTTGGCCCAGTGATTTCCCGGGAGGCTCTGAGGAAGGGAAAGGAATAGTGCTTTAACTTTAAGCCAAAGTGCTTCAACTTTGGCTGTGGCATCAACTTTTTCTCAACTCTGCCCAACCATTTGCAAGAAACAGGTGCTTCTTCTCCCATTATCCTGCTGCCAACAAGACTGCAAATGAGTTATTAGAACTATGTAGCATATGCACAGGAGTGTGATGTGCACCCAGCTGTGACTCAGGGTTGGAGTAGAGTGTGGAGGGGTCATCCCTAGCCCACTGGTCTCCTGGCACAGGAGGTTTGGCCAAATCTAAATCACTGAGTGCAGGCAAGACTCTCTCCCTGGCCATCTCCAACTGTGACAGCTCTTTAGAAATGCTGGCCCATTTCAGAACCCTCTGGTCATCAAATCCCATGCCCTCATCACAAGGCTTATCTCCAAGAGATGGTGCACAAATAGACTAAGTCTGGATCTTACCTTTTGGCTTCCTCTAAGTGGCACAGATATTCATAAGCAATGTTCTGCCGCCTCCTCTCATCCATCTCCTCTGCAGAGAGCCTTTCATCGTCCACAATAGCTAGAAATAGAGGATAACAACATGTGATTTACAAAGGCAGTCTTCATTGAACACCAGAGATAATCAACCAGAAAAAACTCATATGCAGCTGAACATTCAGAGACAGGAGTATTGAAATACCAGGCAAAGAGAGAAAGAGAGATTTGCCTTTGGATTTTACAATATTATTTCTTTTCCTTTTTTATTTTTATTTTTTTCGAGACAGGAACTGGCACTGTCACCCAGGCTGGAGTGCAGTGGTGCCATCATGACTTACTGCAACCTCAGCCTCCTGGGCTCAAGCAATCTTCTCACCTCAGCCTCCTCCCGAGTAGCTGGGACTACAGGCACATGCCACCACACTTGGCTAGTTTTTTGTATTTTTACAGTATTATTTTTAACAAGTGAATCAAGGCCAGGTGTGGTAGCTCACGCCTGTAATCCCAGTACTTTGGGAGGCTGAGGTGGGTGGATCACGAGGTCAGGAGATTGAGACCATCCTGGCTAACACGGTGAAACCCCGTCTCTACTAAAAATACAAAAAACTAGCCAGATGTGGTGGCGGGCGCCTGTAGTCTCAGCTACTTGAGAGGCTGAGGCAGGAAAATCAGGAGAATTGCTTGAACCTGGGAGGTGGAGGTTGCAGTGAGCCAAGATTGCGCCACTGTACTCCAGCCTGGGCGATAGAGTTAGACTCAGTCTCAGAATAAAAAAAGAAGTGTGCCAAGGGGCAGGAGCTTCCATGAATGTCCTCATCCTTGTCCCCATCCCCCTTCCTACCACTCCCAATTTCCATTGTGGCTCCATTCCTTGAACATGGAGACCTCATCCCACAGCACTGATACCAACGTGTGTCAACAAAGATTGACAACTGTCAAAAACATTTTCTTTTTCTTTAATAAACTCAGTCCAATCTAAACTTTAAAAATGATCTCTCACATTTCTGAGAAGTACTGAAGCTCTCAATCTTCCTCTGCACCTCCACTGAGACAGTCCAGGTCTTAACGTCTCTCCCATAAACTCTCAGAACAGGTCTAGTCACTCAGCCACTACCCGTCTTCCACTCATTCTCCCCATGGCCAACAGAAGCGTCTTCCTTATTACTCCCCCTCTCAAAACTTTTGATGGCTCCCCTATTTCCTACAGAACAAGGTTCTCGAACACTTTGCATCTCCCCCTATCCAGGAAGCCCACACTTTAGCCACCACTCCCAAGCAGCTCCGTGTTCCAGGACCACACCACTCCCTCCAACGCTGAGTGCTTCTGCTCTACCCTTCTCTCTGCCTGGAAAGTCATTCTCCCACCTTCTGCAGGTGGTGGCTTTCACATCATCTCAGGCAAAATTCCATGGACCTCTGAATCTAAACCCATTGGCTCTTCTTGGCACTTTAATTCACATTTTTATGATATCATTCATCAGAAAAGCCCCCCACTATACATCAGTCTGTCTGTCTCTCCAAACTAGGGAATCCTTAGAGGAAGGTTTTGATCATCTTCATGTCTCCTTCGAATTTGTCAAGGCTCCTTGCACATAGATAGCACTCTACGTGTACAGAAAAACTACCTTCCAGGGAATCCTCACTAAGTGAGCTCATCATTACTGCATAATGAATAGACTTTAAAAATTATAATTTTTAGGCCAGGCACGGTGGCTCACGCCTATAATCACAGTATTGTGGGAGGTCGAGGCAGGTAGATCACCTGAGTCAGGAGTTTGAGACCAGCCTGCGCAACATGGTAAAACCCCATCTCTACTAAAAATACAAAAATTAACCAGGCGTGGTGGTGCCCACCCTGTAATCCCAGTTACTCAGAAGGCTTAGGTAGGAGAACTGCTTCAGCCCAGGAGGCGGAGGTTGCAGTGAGCTGAGATAGCACCACTGCACTCGTCTAGGTGACAGTATGAGACTACGTCTCAAAAAAAATTTATAATTTTCTTTTCCTGTGTTTTCTTAAATGATACCTGCCACACTCACATACCATCACCTAATCCTCCATCTCTACTGTTCTGAACAGTTAATCCCCAAGATACCTCATGATTCCCAGTTTCTCTTTTTAATGTCAGCTTAAAGACTTTCCCATTTCTGACAGGATGTTTTCATTTTATAGTACTCCAGAAACACTAAGGCTTGGATCCAAAATAAAATTCCTAGTGGGAGCCCCTGTGCTCATCATACCATCCCCAACTTGGAATAATAGGCACTGGGGTCACATTAAAAAGGCGGTGCTCTCCCCATCTTTCTTATGCTGCTGCACCCTTCCAGCCTCAACCAACCCCCGAGCAGGAGACAGAAGCCCCAGCAGAACCCGGTCCCTCAGCCTCTGTCCACAACTGCCTCCACAAACCATGCAAGATTGCAAAAGCCCAGGACAGTTCCTAAGGGGCTCCCAAACTCTGCTATCACCCTGTCCAAATAAGAGATTTTACTTAATGTGTGAATTAAAATACACACCCACAAAGCTTTAAATTGCAATTGCAACATATTGACCCCATCTAGTAGGATCCTACCTATCTTCCAGGCTTGACCCAGTGGGCCCTTTTCTTCCCAAAGTCTTCTTGATTGTCTCAGCTCAAAACGCCCTCCTATCCCACTTTAGTTAATAGTAAACTCCTAGAAGACATATTTGTGTCCTCATGGTACCCAGCATACCTCCCAGCACAGGCTGCATGCTCTGTAAAAATATATGATGAACAAATAAAATATCTTATCAGGAAAGGCTCCAAAAGGCTCCAAAAGGGCTCCAAAATATCTCTGTGGGGTAATTTTATTTGATTATTTACACTCGATAAGAGTATGATTATTAATGGAGCAAAGATAGCACCATTCTATGGACTTTACTCAACTAATGTTCAATTCTTAGGTTCTATGTGCCACATGTGAGTCAAAGCACCAGACACAGGGTAATAAGTATAAAAAATGTATACCCTCATTGGGACTTCCTTATACATATCCATTCGTTGCCTTCTGACCTTGTGCCAGGCCCACTGACTTTCTAACTACACACACTTCAGCCTCACCTTCCTTGAGTGGGAGAGAATACCTTTCATAATCTACTGTCAAACTGTAAGCCTAAGAAGGTTAGGAGTTTGAGAAAATCTTAACAGCAAAAGCAGCTCCTTCTGGGCCACAGAGACTGCCTGCAAATATTTCTGCATTACTCAATATTTACTAAGTAGTGGACTTGTGATAAGAATGACTGGCATGGATAATAACACTGTCATTTAAAGATCCATCATGGAGCTAATAAAATAATTCACTTAAGACGTGGCTTTACTGCCTATAAAGGATGTTTCTATATGTTACTGTGTGGTTCTGTGGTTCTCATGATCACCCTGCAAGATAGGCATTATCTCTTTCCTATAAATGAGGAAACCAAAGTCAAGCAAGGGAAAGGGACTGCCCATGGTTATTTGCTGGGTCAATGGTAGAAGCAAGAACTAAGGTCTGTCAACATTGCAGCTCTTATTCTTTGCCCAGTACCTCCTGCTGCTAAATCTAAGTGAGCCCAGGAAGGGACTTGTCACTGCCAAGCCCAAGAAACAGGTCATTTAAGTGGCTTCAAAATTCTTTCCATTTTAAAGTAACTTGATTAACTGCAACCTCCACAGTTCATCTTTACTTGCTGCCTGAATCACAAAAAACATGAGGACATTGTGAAGAACACAGATTTCTGATGTATTAGTAACTCACAAAATACCACTTATAGCATCAGATGACAGTTCAAAGCAATTGCATTCTATGGAAATTATACAATAAGGCTTATTCACAGATTCAAGGAGCAGAATGAAAGCAAGTTGTTAGAGAGTATTTTGAAATAGAAGTATAGAGATGAAAGGGTCCTTTAGGAGTCCATTTCCCAAAGAACACATACAAAATCCAATGTAAAAATAGCCCAAAATCTACCTCATTCAATAGGGAGTTGACATGGTCACTGTTTAATTTCCCCCATTCTTTACCTGCTACCTTCACACAGAGACACCAAGGCCAGCATTCACTTTGTATTAAATAAAATTCATTCATTTGTTCAACAAATATTTGAGTGGCTGCTTGGTGCCAGTTTGTTATGGAGATGGAACACAAAGTGATGACTATGACTCAAAAGGTCTCTTAAAGTTTTTATTAAACAATTCAAAGTTTGGCAAAATTACAAAATGCTCAGATTTGAGGGATCTATTGAAGGGAGGGTTGGCAAGAGTCCCCAAAACCAGGGCTCAGAATCTGTTCTATAACAGAATATTATTTAGGGTATTTCTCTTTAAGGAAAAGCAGAAAACCAGGAATTATCAATTCATAGAAATATGCCCAGCTGGGGTAGCTCCCAGCACTTTGGGAGGCCAAGGCAAGTGGATTCCTTGAGCTCAGGAGTTTGAGACTAGCATGGGAAACACGGTGAAGCCCCGTCTCTACAAAAAATACAAAAAATTGACTAAGTGTGATGGTGCAAGCCTACAGTCCCAGCTACTCGGAGGGCTGAGGCAGGATTACCTGAGCCCATGAAGTGGAGGCTGCAGCAAACTGTGATCGCGCCACTGTATTCCAGCCTGGGTGACAAAGCAAGACCCTGTCTCAAAAAGGAAAGGAAAGGAAAGGGGAAAGGAAAGGGGAAAGGAAAGGGGAAAGGGAAGGGGAAAGGGAAGGGGAAAGGGAAGGGGAAAGGGAAGGGGAAAGGGAAGGGGAAAGGGAAGGGGAAAGGGAAGGGGAAAGGAAAGGAGAAAGGAAAGGAGAAAGGAAAGGAAAGGAAAGGAAAGGAAAGGAAAGGAAAGGAAAGGAAAGGGGAAAGGGGAAAGGAAAGGAAAGGAAAGGAAGAAAGAAGGAAGGCAGGAAGGAAAGAAAGAAAGAAAAAAAAAGAAAGAAAGAGAGAGAGAGAGAAGGGGAGGGGAGGGGGGGAAGGGAAGGGGAGGGGAGGGTGGACCCACAATTTAGCATTTTATTTTGTATTTTAAAAAATTTAACCTTTATTTATTTTCAGTAGAGACAAGGTCTCACTATGTTACCTACGCTGGCCTTGAACCAACCCCTGAGCTCAGTCCTCCAGCTTAAGCCTCCCAATGTGCTGGGATTACAGGAGTGAGCCATGGTGCCCAGCCTTAGCGTTATAAACATACATTGTTATTCTATGTGGTTCAAAATTTCTACAAAGAATCCTAAGTATCCTCGAGTATATAATTAATTTCAATTGTTCAATGAACCATCTTTTTTTTTTTTTCTGTTTTTTATTTATTTATTTATTTATTTATTTATTTATTACTATTATTATACTTTAAGTTCTAGGGTACACGTACATAATGTGCAGGTTTGTTACATATGCATACTTGTGCCATGTTGGTGTGCTACACCCATCAACTCGTCAGCACCCATCAACTCGTCATTTACATCAGGTATAACTTCCAATGCAATCCCTCCACCCTCCCCCCTCCCCATGATAGGCCCCAGTGTGTGACATTCCCCTTCCCAAGTCCAAGTGATCTCATTGTTCAGTTCCCACCTATGAGTGAGAACATGCGGTGTTTGGTTTTCTGTTCTTGTGATAGTTTGCTAAGAATGATGGTTTCCAGCTGCATCCATGTCCCTACAAAAGACACAAACTCATCCTTTTTCATGGCTGCATAGTATTCCATGGTGTATATGTGCCACATTTTCTTAATCCAGTCTGTCACTGATGGACATTTGGGTTGATTCCATCTTCTGAGAGTTGGGAACTGCTTTTGTCTGGAAGAAAATACCTAAAAGGATATCTGCCCCCTCTCACAACTTAAAGAATAGTTATCAGAGATGGCATTTGTACATCAAAGAACACACTAGAAGGAAGAGAATTGATTCCAAGACACTAAAACTGGGGTGGGAATGGGAGAATGAAACATAAAGATGAGAGAACCTAAAGTCCAAGATTTCAAGTAAGCTGATACACTCTGTAAATTTGACCTGTGGTATATTCCAGCTTCACACCAGCTTCCAAAAGTATTTCACAGCTGCTTAATCTTAAGCTTTAAAGGACCACATAATCAAACTTCCCTGAACTGAATTTTCTTTTGAAAAATAGGCAAACCCTAGGCCGAAGTTGTTAGTAACCCCATACATATTCACAGGCACTCTGAAGAATCTGAAACAATGAGAGAGACTGCCACCCCCATGTTAAAAACATGGCTTCATCAAGTTACTAAAATTAGGAGACATGGAGAACAGGCCCTCGAGTCTAATCCATTTCTATATCTTTACCAAGGGCAAAGGAAATAATAGGTGCTCAGTAAAGGCTGCTGAATGGTGTGCTCAACTTTGTGCTTCAAGGCAGAGATGCTGTGTCCTTCCAAGTTTAGTCCTACGAAGTTTGCTGCTCTCATAATAGTCACACAAGATACTAAGGGCAGGGGAACTTTATGGAAAGCCTGCCTTCCACATCATCCTTGGAACTGTTCCCCCATGACACATTTCTAAGAACCTTCCAAAGTTATAAATCAATACACAACTTCAGAGGATATTCAGGTTAGACAAGGCTGTAAGCGACTATGGCCACCTACCATCAAAAGACAAAGCTCCAAACCTTCAAGTTTAGCATTAGAAGAATTTCCCAGGTGGAGAAATGAGGGTAACTAACAGTGACAAGACAAGTTTACCAACAAGAGTTAGAGTTCCTGATTGGCTGCCAATACCCTCTTTGTTGCAGTGAGGTCACTAGGGCCTGGAATAGTTAAGAAGCTTGTCATAATTACACAGGAAAATGGAGAGAGAGTTTAGGCTTTATGAAAATAATTTATCCTTTTCTGCAAATATGCTTTCAATGTACACGGCATCAGGATCTACACATGAAAGAGGGTTCCTGAATCCCACTTTCATACAAAAGTCCCCAAACTTTTTTCATACTTATAAACATCTACTTAACACTTGTCGGGTTTTTTGTTTGTTCTTTTTTTTTTTTTTTTTTTTTTTGAGACAGAGTCTCACTCTTGTTGCCCAGGCTGGAGTGCAGTAGCACGATCTTGGCTCACTGCAAGCTCTGCCTCCTGGGTTCAAGCGATTCTCGTGACTCAGCCTCTCAAGTAGCTGGGACTACAGGCACGCGCCACCATGCCAGGTTAAATTTTTTTTTGTATTTTTCATAGAGACGGGGTTTCACCAAGTTGGCCAGGCAAGTCTCAAACTCCTGACCTCAGGTTATCCACCCACCTCAGCCTCCCAAAGTGCTGGGATTACAGGCGTGAGCCACTGCATCATTTGTTTCGAAACCAAACTTGGGTCTCCACACCCAGAACGTCTTTCCAGAATAGATGAATTATTTATAAATTTCACACAAGAGGAAAATTCATTTGGTCCGCTGTGTAAATCTGAATAAGAATATCTAATTTCTTTTTTCATTATCTAGAAACCCAAAGTAGCCTATGGAGATGTTAAGGCCCATATACAGAGGGGCTGGTCTGCAGACTGGGTTTGTGGGTGGACTGTATCTAGAACTCTGCTTAATTTGGAAGAATTATAGGCAATGATTCCTAGATTTGGAATTTTTTGAACAACTACAATTTCAAGACACAGTTTGGAAAGCAAATCTCTACTTATTACCAAGTAGGCACAGAGAAAATTCCATTTGTCCACTGCCTGCTCCTATATACTCTGTCCTCCCATCCCCACACAGATCTCAGTAAGAAAGAATGAAGTGTCAAGTTTCCAAGGCCAATCTTAAAAATTTAACTCCAACAACAGAAGGTAACTTAAAAATCTTTAGTTTGGATAAGCTTCTACTATATTTAGAAGAAGGGAAAGAAACTCAACTCCCTAGGACTTGGTATGAACCTTTTATGCTTGAACTGTTGGTCAGGGCAAAATGTCCCAAGTTATTTAGAACCAATCCTAAAGTAATTCTCCCTATTCTCTATAGATAATTAATAGTTTAAAGACCCAGATATTTACATAAACTTTAATACCCCATAGGAATAATAATATTTTACAACTGTTCAGCCGAGTTAGCAGGTCTTATAACAACAGTCCCCTGTCCCTATCCTCACAAAAACCACCCCAAACAGTACAATAGCAGAGGATATTCCTACAAAGTTGGAGGCTTTAGAAGACAAGAGAACAGTGAGGCTCGGCCTAATTTTCCCTTGACTATTAGGAAAAATGAAAAATTAGATCACACATGACTCAACAGTTCATGCAAGAAAACAAAACAATCTCTTAGCTACAAGTGGGTTTTTTTCTGTATATTATACAGCACATGACTTATTCTTCTAATCAATGTAAGCTCTTTATGATGTGTAAAAAAAAAAAACACAGACAGAAAGGATTAATACTTAATGTGCACTTACTACATCACATATTTTGCATATATTACTTCTTAGTCCCTGCATTCCTCTTTAAGATAGGAATTGAAGGCCGGGTGCGGTGGCTTATGCCTGTAATCCCAGCACTTTGGAAGGCTGAGGTGGGTAGATCACGAGATCAGGAGTTCAAGACCAGCCTGACCAACATGGTGAAACCCTGTTTCTACTAAAAATATAAAAATTAGCTGGGCATGGTGGCGTGTACCTGTAATCCCAGCTATTCAGGAGGCTGAGGCAAGAGAATTTCTTTTTTTTTTTTTTTTTTTTTTGAGGCGGAGTCTCGCTCTGTGGCCCAGGCTGGAGCGCAGTGGCCAGATCTCGGCTCACTGCAAGCTCCCCCTCCCGGATTTACGCCATTCTCCTGCCTCAGCCTCCCGAGTAGCTGGGACTACAGGCGCCCGCCACCTCGCCCGGCTAGTTTTTTGTATTTTTTAGTAGAGACGGGGTTTCACTGTGTTAGCCAGGATGGTCTCGATCTCCTGACCTCGTGATCCGCCCGTCTCGGCCTCCCAAAGTGCTGGGATTACAGGCTTGAGCCACCGCACCCAGCCAAGAGAATTTCTTAACTGGGACCTGGGAGGCGGAAGTTGCAGTGAGCCGAGATTGCGCCACTGCACTCCAGCCTGGGCTACAGAGCCAGACTCCATCTCAAAAAAAAAAAAAAAAAAAGATAGGAATTGATTGGAAAATATATTTTTCGAATGGGAAACAAACTCAGAGAGTTTAGTCTTTGGCAATTCTAAGATCATAAAAACAGGTAAATGGCAGAATTGGTTTTCAAAACAACTGGTTCCAAAGTTCATGATCTTTCTACTAAACTGAAGTGCCACTGTCTCCCTACATGTAAATGCTTGATGACATCAGCAGCCATTAGGCTTTTCTGAGGGTGTCGCTATTATTATAGATATCTTGTTAATCAGCAGATAGATTTGTGTGAATTTGTTTTTCCCTGAAAACCATATAAAATTGGCCGGGCGCAGTGGCTTACTCCTGTAATCCCAGCACTTTGGGAGGCCGAGGCAGGTGGATCACGAGGTCAGAAGATCAAGACCATCCTGGCTAACACAGTGAAACCCCATCTCTACTAAAAATACAAAAAAATTAGCCAGGCGTGGTGGCGGGCACCTGTAGTCCCAGCTACTCGGGAGGCTGAGGCAGGAGAATGACGTCAACCCAGGAGGCAGAGCTTGCAGTGAGCTGAGATCATGCCACTGCACTCCAGCCTGGGTGACAGAGTGAGACTCCGTCTCAAAAAAAAAAACCAAAAAAACAACCATATAAAATTAATGTTACCATCTTGAAAGTATACAAAGTAAAATTATAGGCTTTTTTTCTCAGAGATCCAAAAATCTCAAATATAGTCCAGCAAAAGAAGAAAAATTAATATTCAATATTGACAAATTAGACCATGAGGAATGCTAGGGTTGTAATAAGATCAAAAGAAAAAAACAAGGGCTGGGCGCAGTGGCTCACGCCTACAATCCCAGCACTTTGGGAGGCTGAGGCAGGTGGATCACTTGAGGTCAGATTTGTTCTTTTTATTTTTTTTTGATTCTTACACATTTTCCAAATACTCTATACCATTTACCTGTATTACTTTACTATATCTATATTAGAAATAACAATAGATGAGATTTGTTTTTTCTTTTTTTAAGACAGTTTCACTCTGTTGCCCAGGCTGGAATGCAGTGGTGTGATCTTGGCTCATCGCAACCTCCACCTCCCAAGTTCAAGCAATTCTCGTGCCTCAGCCTCCCGAGTAGCTGGGATTACAGGCACACATCACCACATTCACCTAATTATTTTGTATTTTTAGTAGAGACGGGGTTTCATTGTGTTGACCAGGCTGGTTTTGAACTCCTAGCTGCAAGTGGTCTGCCTGCCTTGGCCTCCCAAAGTGCTGAGATTACAGGCGTGAGCCACTGTGTCTGGCTTAAATTTGTTTTAATGTTCTGTTACAGAAAAAAATAAATAAATAAATAATGAGGAATAAGCATTAATACCAGCTCCACTGTAAAGGATGACTTTCATGCATCTAACTGATCTATCTGAACTTCTAGAAAAGGATCATGGTCATTCAAAATGTACAATGAATATGTAGTCAGTTTTACCGTATTTTTAAAAATCACAGAAGTTCAAAGGCAGCAGAGAGGAGGTGGTCAGAAGATGACTAATGCCATGATATCTTATTAGAAGGCCCAACAGCCTAAAGAGATAGCTTGGGTGTGACAGGCTAATGGGAGAAAACAGGTAGGGTAAGACATGAGTGAAAGAGAATGAATGGAAGGAAACCTAACCTGGACAGTGATGAGAAGGCTGCAGCAAGCCTGTGTGACATGAAATCCAAATTAGAAGAACAAAGAAAAACATGGTGATGCTTTGCATGGGCGGGACTGGCAATAGAAGGAACAAGAAGAAGAGAAGCACGATACGGGGGAAGAAAAAGGAAGTCAACAAGTAGCAGCCAGCTCACTTTGTGACTTCAGATGGTGAAGGTGGAAACAGGACATGGCTCGGCACCAGAAAGTCACCCCAATATGCCAATTTACATAAAGACAAGCTTGTACAATTAAGGGAACAAAACATAAAGGTATCTCACTGTTCCAGGGATATACTAAGGAGCTGACTTTAAGTCAAAACTTATATTTGGAAGAGAAGTTTAATACAACAGACTCAATTAGAAGGCTATGATGTTGAACAGATGGGTACTATTAATGCAAGCATATGCTGTTTGTTAGTGAGTGCGAATTAACACACGATTCAGGACAATTTAAAAAATATTGCCCAAAACTCAGCTCTCAAGTGGATCATACTATGCAAATGGATATATGTTGACAATACAGTCATGAATCAAGAATATATTTCAATGTGATTAGATTCTGGACTAAAGCCACCTAGGCTAGTTCTCATTAGCAAGAAGCTTCTCTCGTTTAAGTAGGACATGAAAATCAGCTCGGGTCCACACATTTAGGGTTCGTAAGGAGACTAGACTCATGAGAAGCCATAAAACACTGCATATGGTGCCAACAGCAAGCAGCAAGACTTGAACCAAACATGCTGAGCTCTTCAGTTTCATAGAAGTCATATATAATTATAAAGTGCTACCACATAAATTCTCTCTCATGACTAGAACAGCTCTCATCTGATAGATGGGACAAGTATTATTACCTCCACATAACTAAGACTCAAATGGGTTAAGTGCTTTACTCAAGGTCCTAGAGCTAATAGATTGCTCTATAGGGTTGGCATGTATTTAAAACTATTCTTGGTTTTTGTTTAGTTTTCACTGACCTTTGTGTTTTGGAGGTACCCGATTATATTAGTGCAAACATTTTTATTATTTTAGGTCAACAGCACAGAAAGCAGTAGGAGGAAATGGAATGGCTGATGTGGGAAGGGAGTTGGGTTGGCAAGTGTGGGTGAGGCTCACATCAAGTTTGCAGGCTGCAGAGAATGTATACAACCCATGATTGTGTAAACTACTTGGAAAGTGTATAAAATACACAGAGAACAGCACTCTCATGGGAAAGAATTTACTGCAGTAGGGCAACAAAGCTGCAAACATTTTGGTTTTGGCTTGCTGTGTGCTTTTTGTTCTAACATGCAGTACCACTGCTCTCAGAAAGTAAATGGTCCCAGTTTAGAAGAGATGTTCTTATAAACATACAATGGACATGAAGGTTTTTCTGATATTATGATTCTTTAGCCCAGAGCTGAAAGAACTTTATACAAGAGCCAGAACAGCAACTACCTTAAATATAAATCATGCTGTTCTGCTTCAGATTTAAATAGCTGATCTCCTCCAGGCATTTAATTCTTGGCTGGGAACTGGACCATGGTACTGTATGTAAATTCCCTCACGCCACATGTCAGCTGCAGACCAGAGGAGATAGCCAAATCTTCTCTGTGTATCAGCCACTAAAATACAATTTCAGAATTACGTCACGAGAGCCCTGCCAGCATTTGCGCAGCAGAAGTGTCCACAATTATGAAGCTAGGCAGGGATGGAAAAGTAATGGTACTAATAGTCCACTAGGTGCAAAGTGCTAGCAGAGAATTATGGAGATGCAGAATCCTAAAATGCATCCTAACTGATTTGTAATTAAAACCAATAAATACAACAACAGAATGCATTTCTTTTGGTATATGGCAAAGTCTCTAACTAATGTTTAAATAGTTGCAGAGCACTTCATGGGTAGAGAGAAGGGATAGGGTGGAAGGACTTTGTACCTCAGTTTACAATCTAACAGGAGAAGACACATTTAACAGTTGGAGAAAAGTTATAAAGCTCCTTGGAAAAAGTACAAACTAATTAAAGTGAAAGAATAGAAAAGCCGAGGGAGGGAAAAGAGGTTGTTCAATGATGGGATTAATCAGAGCCAGTTTTCTAGATGAAGAGAGTTTGAAGTCAGGTTTCAAGGAGGGGAGAGAAAGGAAGTTGGGTGGCAAAACACATCTGGAGAAGTGAAGACAAGAATAGAGAAATCATATACACACATCAAGGTGTATTTCTGTCCCAATCCTTAGCCTTCAAAGTCTCTGTTTTATGGACACAGCTAAGAGGGCCATTCCCCTCCACCCTTCCAAGTTTTTGAGCTTCTCAAGAATACGTGAAGGGAGACCCCCAGGTCATTTACAGCTGTTTCTAAGCCAGGTAGATGAGAGGAGTACGGTTGTGAGATGACAGTGAGAAGACCAGGTGATGGCTCAAAATCAAGAAGCTGGGCAGATGTTCATTCTACTGATAAAAGTTCTTTCATGGCAGCTAAACTGGAACACCTGATAATACACATGCCTGCAAGAGAATCACATACAGTTCACTGGGCATCAATTGTTAATTCACTGATTATATTATAATAATTACTATTAATTTAAATAGTCAAACCAAGCTCATTTTGCCAGTTGACCAGTATTCATAGTCCACGTGGATCTGCTTTTTCTTGCAACATGTTTAGAGCTGCACCCATGGGAATGGAGGTGGAGATTAAAGATAATGGCTCTTGTCTGCTCTTCAAAATCCTTGCTTCCCCATTTCCTCTCCTAGTGCTCCATTCACTACCATCCTGATGCTTCCACTTATGGAGAGCCTTGAGCAGCACACCAGATGGGTTTCTTGCCCTTGGAGGTAAAGTCCTCTGGAGTAGTCTTCAGGTACTCCAGATCTTCAGCTACTCCAGACCCTTCCCCAAGCCAGCCTTCCATTCATCTTGATATCAGGTCTGGAGGAGTTAGAGTTATCTAAGGGGAGACGAAGGGCAGAGAGAAGAAATTCAGCAATAAAAGAAGGCTGTGAATTCCAGCATGTAGAGACCTTGCTACATGAATAAGTAAGGATAAAGGGCTGGGAGAGGCACTAATAGAAGCAGCAGGTGAGGCTTCATCTCCTTATCCACCTTTCCACAGCCACAGACAAAGCCAGCACCAGCTCCTCTTCATTGCACAGCATTTAACCCACAACAATCCTATGACACTGGTATTATTCCCACTTTACAGAGTGGAAACAGAGGCTTGAGACAGTCCAACCATTTGTTCAAGATCACAGATGACACGTGGTGAGCACAGCCATGCAGCAGTCTGACTCTTACTGGCCACGCTACCTTTAGGAGATGCAAACCAGCCTTTCTGAGTCTCTCTGGACCTCCACACACCCCCAGGCTTCCCAAATTGTGCAACAATAAGCTTCTTCATAGAAAACCCTAAATGCAGAAGAGAGGAAATACATGGAATGAACGAGGGGTGAAAACGATTATTTGTGGGCACAGCTCAAAGCCCAATTAGCATAAAGTATCATGTCTGTCTCACCCTTTTAAAAAAATCATCCATTTTTCATCTTAATCCACAATTTATCTGTGTTTCAGTATTTAAAATAGAAGGGGTTTCCACCCCCAAACTTAGTGAAATTGGCATTTTTGAGAAGATGTGCTATGTGTACCCGACCGGCTGCATAGGTCTGCATACCAGCAGCCCTGGTTTAACAGCACAAAGGTCTCAGGCCACATAAGCGACTTCATGTTTAACCAACTGGGCACTGACCCCAGCTTAGCTCACACTTGGTCAAACATGTGCAGGCAGCTTAGGGAACCCAGCTGGGAGGCATCTTTCCTGGGAAGAAGCATTTTATTCAAGACACTCGACCCACTGATTCCGGCAGCTCTCGATGGATCTAGCTATGCCCCCTGGTTTTTTTTGTTTTGTTTTTTTGTTTTTTGTTTTTTGCAGTTGCAAGATTTAATAGAGTGAAAACAGAGCTCCCATAAAATGGGAGGGGACCCAAAGGGGGTTGCCGTTGCCAGGTTGAATGCCTGTGTTTATATCCCGATCATTGTCCCTCCTCCTGTGCTCTCAGGCAATAGATGATTGGCTATTTCTTTACCTCCTGTTTTTTCCTAAGTAGCATTTTAGTGAGCTCTCTTTACTACCTGATTGGTTGGGTGTGAGCTAAGTTGCAAGCCCCGTGTTTAAAGGTGGATGCAGTCACCTTCCCAGCTAGGCTTAGGGATTCTTAGTCGGCCTAGGAAATCCAGCTAGTCCTGTCTCTCAGTCCCTGCTCTCAACAGGAAAACCCAAGTGCTGTTGGGGAGGTTGACTGATGACCGCTCTAACTGCTTCCTGCTGAATTGGGCTATGCCCCATGTTACTACCAATCTCTGTGATCCACAGAGCCTTCCGGAAACTGCTCGCAAAACAGACATGATCTTCTTAATGGACTGGTGCCCCTGGCACCCACTGAAACTTGAGCTCACAAAGTAAGGAAGCATGTCAAGAGGAAAAACACAGGCCAGAGAGGAACCAGAACTTTCTCATTCCATCTGTGTTTTCCCCACATCTTTTTTCAGGGATGGGCTACTTTTATGCTGGATATGCTCAGTCTGTTCATACAAGTTTTACAATACACTTGGAGGGTAGGATCATTCTAATTTGGTAGATGAAACTGAGCCAACTCGTTCTTTACACACTGCAGTATGTAAACCAAAAAGCAGTTTGGTTCTAAACAAATTCTTGTTATGAGCTTACTACCTATGACTTGCCTTTCTCCTTAAAAGTAGAGTGCAAAGGATGGGGATGGGAGTGTTAGATCAAGGAGAGGTTAGATGAAACACAGAAGGAGGGTTCTAGAAACACAGAAGGAGGGCTTTGCTGGTAAACATTGATTAACCAGCATCTGATTAACCAGAAGATTTCCCAAATCTTCCCTCATCAAAGTATTTTACTCATTCCTCTTTTAAAAGACTAAGGCAACAACTTAACAACACTGGATATATGACTGTTGGTTAATAAATTCCTTCAATATTTTTGCATATTTAAAAAAGCATTAAGAAAACAAATCACATGTGGTGGTGCAGGTGTGGAAAAAAATGAAACCTGCGTGTATTGCTGGTAGGGATATAAACTGGTGCCGCTCCTGTGGAAAGCAGTAGGGCAATTGTGCAAAAAGTTACATGTAATATTATCGTATGATCCAACAATCCCACTGTTGGGTATACACCCAAAATAAGTGAAAGCTGGGACTCCAGCAGATATTTGCACCTAGGTTCATACCAGCACTATTCACAATAGCCAAAAGGAAGAAGCAACTCAAGAGTCCACGAACAGAAAAGCAGATAAGCAAAATGTGGTATAGACATACAAGGAAATAGTATTCATCCTTAAAAAGGAAGGAAATACTGACACATGCTACAGTGTGGATAAACCTTGAGGACATTATTCTAAGTGAAATTAGCCAGTCAGAAAAAGAAAAACTGTATGATTCCAGCTATATGAGGTACCAAGAGTAGTCAAATTCATACAGACAGGAAGTAGAATAGAGGTTGCCAGGGGTTGTGGGGGAGGAGAGAATGGGGCATTCATGTTGGCTGCACAACAATGTGAAGGTACTTAATGCCCCAGAGATGTACACTTAAAAATGGTTAAAACAGGCCAGGCATGGCGGCTTGCATCTGTAATCCCAGCACTTTAAGAGGCTGAGGCTGCGGATCACCTGAAGTCAGGAGTTTGAGACCAGCCTGGCCAACATGGTGAAACCCCATGTCTACTAAAAATACAAAAACTGGCCAGGTGGCGGGCGCCTGTAATCCCAGCTACTCGGGAGGCTGAGGCAGGAGAATCACTTGAACCCAGGAGACGAAGTTTGCAGGGAGCCGAGACCATACCATTGCACTCCAGCCTAGGCAACAAAAGTGAAACTCCATCTCAAATAAAAAAAAAGAAAAAAAAAAAAAGAAAGAAAGAAAAGGTTAAAATGGTCAATTTTTGCCACAATTTAAAAATGTTTGTATAGCACGTTCTATATGCCAGGTGCTATTCTCAAGTCTTTGCAAATATTAACTCATTTAATCTTCACAACAGCCCTATGAGGCAGGTTTTATTATTATTGTCATCTTCACTATTATCCTTGTCCAGAGTCACACAGCTGGCAAGTGGCCAGAGCAGACACACGAATGCTGGCATCGAACTCCATCACCTTGCCCTAACCACTCTGTCCTGCTGCTTCTCAGTGAGTGAGACAGCTCAGCCTGTGGGATTGGCCAATCGTTTCACACAGAAACAGGGTAACAGATGCTATTGCTCACACGCCACTGGAAGAGTCCTAAAGACACCAGGCCACCCACCCCTCACTGTGATGTACTGAGGAATATTCCAAGGGCTCACCACATAGAGACAGATCTCGTATCAAATTTAGCCTCTTCAACCAATTTCACAGAACCAAAGAGTTTCAGATTAGAAATGGTATCTCTCTGGTCTAATTCTCTTTAAGACAGAACTACTGCTAAACTACCCCAGAGAAGATACAAGTTCGCTTTCTTGTCTTTTATATATTTACATTTTCTTTTATTTCCAAAAAGTACTTAAGCCGATAGTCTATGAAAGAACCTAATCCCAGGAGGCTATGGGATGAAGGTTCTAGATCCAGCAGGAACCACCTTGAGCAAGTCATTTACCTTTTCTGGATTTTACTTCTTCGACTGCCAAGATAATTTTAAATCTTAAACAGTATTAATGGCTTAAGATTAGGTTAACATGTAGGGAAATACTTTTAAAAATTTTAAGTGCTGCTTTCATAATTCCAAGCACTTGGAAAGTTGTTTAAAAAAATAACAATTTTGGCCAGGCATGGTGGCTCACGCCTGTAATCCCAGCACTTTGGGAGGCCAAGGCAGGCGGATCACCTAAGGTTGGGAGTTTGAGACCAGCCTGGCCAACGTGGTGAAACCCTGTCTCTACTAAAAATACAAAAATTAGCCAGGTGTGGTGGTGGGCACCTCTAATCCCAGCTAATTGGGAGGCTGAGGCAGGAGATTTGCTTGAATCCAGGAGGCAGAGGTTGCAGTGAGCTGATATTGTGCCACTGTACTCTAGCCTGGGCAACAAGAGTGAAACTCCATCTCAAAAAACAAAACAAAACAAAACAAAAACTTGTATTTACTGATGTAAGCATCTATTTCCTTTTTATATTATTTTAATTTTCTTTCTTTATTTTAAATAGAGACAGGGTCTCCCTATGTTGCCCAGGCTGGTCCTGAACTCCTGAGCTCAAGTGATCCTCCTGCCTTGGCCTCCCAACATGATGGGATTACAGGCATAAGCCACCGCACCCAGCCTATTGATTTTCTAACTCCATAATTCTTTCTACTATTGTAAGGAAGAGGCTTCTCTCCCATTGATTTCTATTACACTTTACAATACACTTGGAGAGTAAGATCATTCTAATTTGGTAGATGAAACTGAGCCAACCCATTCTTTAAACACAAATTTAGACTTGTGAATTCTATATTCAATCCCCTCCTGTAGTCAAATTATAAGCAAAAAATACACCACTGTGGCTATGAAATAGAAAAAATTGTAGAACTAAAACTTTATATAAGTATCTCATGAAACTAGAGTTTGCCCAATAAATGTGCTAAAACTTCACCCATCAAGTCTATAGCTGAACACTTGCTCTTTGACAAAACCCTGGATATGTTTCAGACATGAAATGTCATGTCCCACAGCGGCTGCCATTGTTAATTTACTAGGCTCTGTGCTAGTGGCCTGACATGTAAGTACTGGTCTTTCCAACAACCCTGACTAGAGAGACGGCTTTATTTTCAGAGGAAGAAAACAGCTCAGAGAGCTGGAAACCTGCCCAAGGACTGGGTGCCAACCAGGCCAGAATCAGGGGTCAGATTCTAAAACTCATACTCTCTTCATATGACATTCTGTCCCCTCACTTTTTTTTTTTTTAATTAAAAAAAAAACAAAACAAAAAACTTTTGGTGTTTTTAGAGATGAGGTCTCACTATGTTGGCCAGGCTGAACTTGAATTCCTAGGCTCAAATGATCTTCCCTTCTCATCCTCCCTAGCTGGACTACGGATGCATGCTGTCCTCTCATATATATCAAATGAGGCATAGTTGAATTTTGGTTTGTAAATCCACCGTAACTTTTGCTTCCATCCATTTCATACACCAGAGGACTGTTACACTGAAATGAGGTTCTGTAATGAGCAGATGATTTAAAACTCTGGAGACTATTTGTATATATTTTCCCGCTATAAATCCAGACACGTCACTCTCTGTAGGGCAATAAGCATTCTCACTGTCCAGTCCCTTCCTGAAAAACTTTTCAACTACAAAATAGTGTATTTAAGCTTCCATTGCATGTTCCTTTAGATTCAAGCAGATTACGTGTGGTCTTTATGCCAGGTGTCATATTATTAAGTGATTTTATTTTATTTATTATCTTTTGAGACAGAGTTTCACTCTGTCACCCAGGCTGGAGTGCAGTGGCACGATCTTGTCTCACTGCAACCTCTGCCCCCCAGGTTCAAGTGATTCCTGTGCCTCAGCCTCCCAAGTAGCTGGGATTACAGGCACCCGCCACCATGCCTGGCTAATTTTTTTTTTTTTTTTTTAGTAGAGATGGGGTTTCACCATGTTGGCCAGGCTGGTCTTGAACTCCTGATCTCAAGTGATCTGTCCACCTCAGCCTCCCAAAGTGCTGGGATTACAGGTGTGAGCCACCATGCCCAGCCCGTTAAGTGATTTTAAATGTAGGAGAAATAAGAAAGAATTGGGGTAACAGCTGAATAGGCACTCAGGTAAGCAAGGAAAGATATTTACATGCACTCTAGGTGAAAACCCTTCATCCCCGGACAAGGTAGCACGAGTGACCAGCTGCGTTCTCTTACTTGCCTTGTGGCTGTAAAACTGTACTATGTTGTTGGTTTACTTCCTGAGACAAAGGATTCACATTCCTTTCCCTCCCCATTACACAGACAGCTTAGTTATTCACTTCTATAACTATTCAGTGGGTTAAGTCAATTCATAGGTCTCTATTATGTCAAAGCCTGTAAATGTTATAATCTAGTTTCACCGTGATGTCATTTTTATTCAGAGAAATGAGATCAGACTATTAGAAGTTAAGTAAAGCTTCTTGTAATCAATCATACCATAGGTTTTCATTTTAATCGGAAAGATAGGAAGAAGAGAATTAGGTCCTCCACAGAAAAATTGAGAAACACAGCATATACACATTCTCAATGACGGCATTGTAGCCCAACACCCTTTTATAGCTTCCTTAACTTTCTCCACCTGCCTCAGACAACTCTGTGTTAATGTCTCATCTGAAGACGGGGATAAGATCACATAGAAAAGAATTCAGCTACCTCATCTATGAGTGATTCAGGCTTTGGGTTCCTGTTTTCTTGCCAGTTCCTTTCTTTCCTCCCATGGCTATTCCCTAGCTAATGAGTAGGGTCCCCCCAACCCCCATTTTATAGGTAGAACAGCTCTTCCTGCTTCCAGGCATTAATACGAGCAAAGCTGAGTACCATTTTCTTAGTCCTCAAAGGCCTGAATTTCATTCCGCATGTGCCATTCTGCTGTAACTCCTACTCAACACTCAGGCTTTGAATGCCCTCTTTATGGATGGCACAGGGGGATTTCTCATTCTTGCTTTCTTAAGGAAGGCAAAATTTCTTTAGCTTTGATATCTTTTACATGCCTGATGCAAGAGTGATTCTTCATCTGCAACAGTTCAGTCCACAAAGTTAACCAAAAGGTAGAACAGTAACAGGTATTAACAGCATAGGAGATCAAAGGTAGTGTTTGAATGGGAAAGAGTATCTGGCTATTTAACAGAACCAGAAGTGAAAATCAGTCCAAACACACCGCTGACATTCACGAATCCTACCACTGGCTTTGTAAGAAGTGGCATTATTACAGTTGTACTTTCCCTTACCAACATGTTCACTTTCTTCCAGGTTTTTAATTTCTTCTTTTTCTTCTGGTTCTTTTTCTCATATCCATGACTTAGACACAACCTCTTCAAAAGTAGGTACTTGAGGTAGTTAATTCCTGATTCTTTCCAGGAAGTGAAAAAGAGTTTACTAAAATGTGACAGACAAGACTTATAGATGAATGTGATTACACAGAGACAGGAAGAATCAATGAGCATCTCAGACTGTCAAGATAATGACAGCAATAAAAAGCATGCTAACCACTACTGAGCACTTATAGTTGTGCTAGACATTCTCCTAAACCCTTTACGCAAATTAACTAATTAACACCTCACAAAACCTGTGTGAACAAAGTACTATTATTTCTGCTCACGAAATGAGGAAACCAAGGCACAGAACCCAAGGACACTGAGCAGTCATTTGTAGGGCCTAGATTGGCATCAATGCAGTCTGGCTTCAGGGCCCTACTCCTTTTTTTTTTTTTTTGAGATGGAGTCTTGCTCATGTTGCCCAGGCTGGAGTGCAATGGTACGATCTCAGCTCACTGCAACCTTCGCCTCCAAGGTTCAAGCGATTCTCCTGCCTCAGCCTTCTGAATAGCTAGGATCACAGGCACCCACCACCACACCTGGCTAATTTTTGTATTTTTAGTAGAGACATGTTTTGCCATGTTGGCCAGGCTGGTCTCAAACTCCTGACCTTATGATTCGCCTGCCTCAGCCTCCCAAAGTACTGGGATTACAGGCATGAGCCACTGCGCCTGGCCAGGGCCCTACTCTTAACTACTTACTAGGCTACGCTGTCTTAAGCCATCTCTGGTTAGATGGCAATAATGGGCTGTGTGCTCTCAATCACTGTCAACCTGGCCAGCCTAGAGTTCTTCTGCAGGTCAAAGAAATGAATACACACCCAGGATGCACTGAGGGGAGACACAGGTAACATGAGTAAAATCTGGTATTTGTAAGTCAAGAGATCACACATAGAAATTAATATCCTATCTTTCAAAATAGTCCCTAGAAGCTCTATGCTCATTTCAACTTGGCAGCCATTACTGAGCTTTAGGTGTCTCTTTTGGAATGTCCTTCAATTCAATTAATGTATTTTAAAAATTTTACTTTTTAAAAATATATAATTATAAAAAATTAAAATGCTTTTTAAAAGAGACAGGATCTCACTATGTTGGCCAGCTAAGTCTTGAACTCTTGGCCTCAAGCAATCCTCTCGCCTCAACCTCCCAAAGTGCTAGGATTACAGGCATGAACCAATACACCCAGCAGAAAATGTATTTCTATTAAATGTCCCCATAACTTCAGCAGAAATCTTACAAGCCAGAAGGGACTGGGGTCCAATCTTTAGCTTCAAACAGAATAACTGTCAGCCAATAATTTGGTATCCAGCTAAATTAAGCTTCATAAATCACGGAGAAATAAAGTCTTTTCCAGATAAGCAAGTGCTGAGTGAATTTGTCACAACCAGACCAACCCCACAAGAAATGCTAAAAGGAGTTATAAATCTTGAAACAAAAAGTCAATATGCAGCAGAATAAAAACTCTTGAAAACATAAAACTCACATGGCCTATAAAACAATAATATAACAAAGAAAACCAAGTATCTAGGTAACAATCAGCACAATGATTGGAATAGTACCTCACATGTCAATATTAACATTGAATATAAATAGCCTAAATGCTCCACTTAAAATACATAGATTGGCAAAATGGATTAAAACAAGACAAGACAAATATCTGCTTTCTTCAAGAGACTCATCTAACATACAGGGATTCAAATAAACTCAGTGTAAAGGAGTGAAAAAGATATTCCACGCAAATGGAAACCAAAAGAGAGCAAGAGTAGCTATTCTTACATCAGAAAAACAAAAATACTTTAAAACAACAACAGTAAAAAAGAAAAAAAAAGACGAAGAAGGTCATCATATAATAATAAAAGGATCAATCTAACAAGAAGATATTACCACCTAAATATATATGCACCTATCTCTGGAGCTCCCAGTTTCGTAAAACAATTACTACTGGACCTAAGAAAAGAGATAGACAGCAATATAATAATAGTACGGGACTTCAACACTCTACTGACAGCACTAGACAGATCATCAAAGCAGAAAGTCAACAAAGAAACACTGGACTTAAACCACACTCTAGAACAAATATTTACAAAACATTCTACCCAAGAACTACAGACTATACATTCTTCCCAACACATGGAACATTCTCCAAGATAGACCATATAATAGTCCACAAGTCTCAACAAAATTAAAGAAACAATTTTATGAAGTATCTTCTCAGACCACAGTGGAATAAAACTAGAAATCAACTCCAAAAGTAACCTTCAAAACTATACAAATACATGGAAATTAATCTGCTCCAGAATGACTTTTAGGTTAACAATGAAATCAAGATGGAAATTTAAAAATTCTTTGAATTGAATGCTAATAATGACACAAGTTATCAAAGCCTCTGGGATACAGCAAAAGCAGTGCTAAGATGAAAGTTTATAGCACTAAATGCCTACATCAAAAAATCAGAAAGATCACAAATTGACAACAAAACACCTCAAGGAACTAGAGAAACAAGAAGAAACCAAACCTAAAACTAAAAAAAAAAAAGGATTAGAGCAGAACTAAATGAAATTTAAACAAAAAATACAAAACATCAGTGAAACAAAGTTATTTCTTTGAAAAGATAAGCAAAATTGATAAATCATTTGCTAAAGTAACCAAGAAAATGAGAGAGAAGATTCAAATAAACTGAAATAGAAATGAAATGAAGGCCAGGCACGGTGGCTTATGCCTGTAATCATAGCACTTTGGGAGGCCAAGGTGGGTGGATCACATGAAGTCAGGAGTTTGAGACCATCCTGGCCAAGATGGTGAAAGCCCATCTCTGCTAAAAATACAAAAATTAGCCGGGTATAGTGGTGCATGCCTATAATCCCAACTGCTCAGGAGGCTGAAGCAGGAGAATTGCTTGAACCTGGGAGGTGGAGGCTGCAGTGAGCCAAGATCATGACATGGCACTCCAGCCTGGACAACAGAGCAAGACTTCATCTCAAAAAAGGAAAGAAATGAAAATGAAGCCCATTACAACCAACACCACAGAAGTACAAAGGATCACTTGAGAATACTATGAACTCCTCTGTGCACACAAACTAAAAAAATCTAGAGGAAATGGATGAATTCCTGGAAACATACAATCTTCCTAGCTTGAATCAGGAAGACACAGAAATCCTGAAGAGATCAATAACAAGAACTGAGATTGAATGAATAATTTTAAACCTGCCAAAGAAAAAACAGCCCAGGGCCACGTGGATTACAGCTGAACTCTACCAGACATTCAAAGAAGAATTGATACCAATCCTACTGAAACTATTTCAAAAGATTGAGAAAGAGGGAATCCTCCCTAACTCATTCTATGAAAGCTAGTATCACCCTGATACCAAAGCCAGAAAAGGACATAACAAAAACAAAAACAAACAAAAAAAACTACAGACCAATATACCTGATGAATATAGATGCAAAAATCTTCAACAAAATACTAGCAAACCAAATCCAACAACACATCAAAAAGATAATACCATTTGACCCAGCAATCCCATTACTCAGTATATATCCAAAAGAATATAAATCATTCTATTATAAAGATGTATGCATGTGTATGTTCATTACGGCACTATTTACAATAGCAAAAAATCAACCCAAATGCCCATCCATGATAGACTGGATAAAGCAAATGTGGTAAATATACACCATGGAATACTATGCAGCCATAAAAAGGAATGAGACCATGTCCTTTGCAGGGACATGGATGGAGCTGGAAACCATTATCCTTAGCAAACTAACAGAGGAACAGAAAACCAAACACTGCACGTTCTCACTTGTAAATGGGAGCTCAACAATTAAACCACATGGACACAGGAAGGGGAACAACACACAGTGGGGCCTGTGGGGAGGGAGGCGGGGAGCTATTACCAGGATAAATAGCTAATGCCTGTGGGGCTTAACACCTAGGTGAGGGTTGATAGGTACAGCAAACCACCATGGCACACTTTTACCTATGTAATAAACCTGCACATCCCACACATAAATCTTGGAACTTAAATAAAAATAAAAAAATTTTTAAAAAGATAGGCCAGGCATGGTGCTCATACCTGTAATCCTAGCATTGGGAGGCTGAGGAGAGCAGATTGCCTGAGCTCAGGAGTTCGAGACCAGCCTGGGAAATGTGGCAAAACCTCATCTCTACTAAAAATACAAAAAACTAGCTGGGCATGGTGGTTGGTGCCTGTAATCTCAGCTACTTGGGAGGCCAAGACATGGGAATCACTTGAACACAGGAGGCAGAGGTTGCAGTGAGTCGAGATTACACCATAGGACTCCAGCCTGAGCAATAGAACAAAGCTCTGTCTTAAAAAAAAAAAAAGATAATACACCACCATAATCAAGAGGCTTTCAACCCAGGAATACAGGGATGGTTTAACATACATAAGTCAATAAATGTATGTTTAACATATAATGTATGTTTAACATATACATATGAATGTATGTATACATTTGGATGTATGTATAACATAAACATATATGCATGTATAACATAAACATATAAATGTATGTTTAACATACATAAGGCAATACACCATATAAACAGAATTAAATACAAAACCATGATTGGCTGGGCACGGTGGCTCATGCCTGCAATTCCAGTACTTCGGGAGGCTGAGGCAGGTGGATCACGAGCTCAAGACAGTGAGACCATCCTGGCCAACATGGTGAAACCCTGTCTCTACTAAAAATATCAAATTAGCTGAGTGTGGTGGCACATGCCTGTAGTCTCAGCTACTTGGGAGGCTGAGGCAGGAGAATCACTTGAACCCGGGAGGCGGAGTTTGCAGTGAGCCAAGATTGTGCCACTGCACTCCAGCCTGGCAACAAAGCAAGACTCTGTCTCAAAAAAAAAAAAAAAAAAAAAAAATATATATATATATATATGTATGTATGTGTGTATGTGTCTGTGTATATATATCATATGACAAACCCACAAGCCAACATTACATTGAATGGGGAAAAGTTGAAAGCATTCCCCCTGAGTATTGGAACAAGACAGGGATGTCCGCTTTCACCACTTCTATTCAACATACTACTAGAAGTTCTAGACAGAGCAATCAGGCAAGAGAAAGAAATAAAGGGCATCCAAATTGGAAAAGACAAAGTCAAACTATCATTGTTTGCTGATGATATGATAATTTATCTAGAAAACTCAAGACTCCTCCAAAAGACTCCTAGATTTGAAAAATACGTTTGGTGTCTCAGGTTACAAAATCAATGCACACAAATCAATAGCACTACTATACACCAACAATGACCAAGCTCTGAATCAAATTAAGAGCTCAATCCCTTTTACAATAGCTGCCAAAACAACAACAATAACAACAACAACAACAAACCAAACCCAAGAATATACTTAACTAAGGAGGTGAAAGATCGCTACAAGGAAAACTACAAAACACCACTGAAAGAAATCACAGATGATACAAGCAAATGTAAACATATCCTGTGCTTATGCATTGGAAGAATCAATATCGTGACAATGACCATACTGCCTAAAGCAATCTACAAATTCAATGCAATTCCTTTCAAAATACCAACATCATTTTTTTTTATTATACTTTATGTTCTAGGGTACATGTGCATAACGTGCAGGTTTGTTACATATGTATACATGTGCCATGTTGGTGTGCTGCACCCATTAACTCATCATTTACATTAGGTATATCTCCTAATGCTATCCCTCCCCCACCCCCAACAATAGGACCCGGCGCGTGATGATCCCCTTCCTGTGTCCAAGTGTTCTCATTGTTCAATTCCCACCTATGAGTGAGAACTTGCCGTATTTGGTTTTCTGTTCTTGTGACAGTTTGCTGAGAATAATGGTTTCCAGCTGTATCCATGCCCCTACAAAGGACATGAACTCATCCTTTTTTATGGCTGCATAGTATTCCATGGCGTATATGTGCCACATTTTCTTAATCCAGTCCATCATTGATGGACATTTAGGTTGGTTCCAAGTCTTTGCTATTGTGAATAGTGCTGCAATAAACATACATGTGCATGTGTCTTTATAGCAGCATGATTTATAATCCTTTGGGTATATACCCAGTAATGGGATGGCTGGGTCAAATGGTATTTCTAGTTCTAGATCCTTGAGGAATCGCCACACTGTCTTCCACAATGGTTGAACTAGTTTACAGTCCCACCAACAGTGTAAAAGTGTTCCTATTTCTCCACATCCTCTCCAGCACCTGTTGTTTCCTGACTTTTTAATGATCACCATTTTAACTGGTATGAGATGGTATCTCATTGTGGTTTTGATTTGCATTTCTCTGATGGCCAATGATGATGAGCATTTTTTCATGTGTCTGTTGGCTGCATAAATGTCTTCTTTTGAGAAGTGTCTGTTCATATCCTTCACCCACTTTTTGATGGGGTTTTTTTTTTCTTGTAAATTTGTTTGAGTTCTTTATAGGTTCTGGATATTAGCCCTTCGTCAGATGAGTAGATTGCAAAAATTTTCTCCCATTCGGTAGGTTGCCTGTTCACTCTGATGGTAGTTTCTTTTGCTGTGCAGAAGCTCTTTAGTTTAATTAGATCCCATTTGTCAATTCTGGCTTCTGTTGCCATTGCTTTTGGTGTTTTAGACATGAAGTCCTTGCCCAAGCCTATGTCCTGAATGGTATTGCCTAGGTTTTCTTCTAGGGCTTTTATGGCTTTAGGTCTAACATTTAAGTCTTTAATCCATCTTGAATTAATTTTTGTATAAGGTGTAAGGAAGGGATCCAGTTGCAGCTTTCGACTTATGGCTAGCCAGTTTTCCCAGCACCATTTATTAAATAGGGAATCCTTTCCCCATTGCTTGTTTTTGTCAGGTTTGTCAAAGATCAGATGGCTGTAGATGTGCGGTATTATTTATCAGTGCTCTGTTCTGTTCCATTGGTCTATATCTCTGTTTTGGTACCAGTACCATGCTGTTTTGGTTACTGTAGCTTTGTAGTATAGTTTGAAGTCAGGTAGCCTGATGCCTCCAGCTTTGTTGTTTTGGCTTAGGATCATCTTGGCAATGCGGGCTCTTTTTTGGTTCCATATGAACTTCAAAGTAGTTTTTTCCAATTTTGTGAAGAAAGTCATTGGTAGCTTAATGGAGATGGCACTGAATCTACAAATTACCTTGGGCAGTATGGTCAATTTCACGATATTGATTCTTCCTATCCATGAGCATGGAATGTTCATCCATTTGTTTGTGTCCTCTTTTATTTCATTGAGCAGTGGTTTGTAGTTCTTGAAGAGGTCCTTCACATCCCTTGTAAGTTGGATTCCTAGGTATTTTATTCTCTTTGAAAAAATTGTGAATGTGAGTTCACTCATGATTTGGCTTTCTGTTTGTCTGTTATTGGTGTATAAGAATGCTTGTGATTTTTGCACATTGATTTTGTATCCTGAGACTTTGCTGAAGTTACTTATCAACTTAAGGAGATTTTGGGTTGAGACGATGGGGTATTCTAAATATACAATCATGTCATCTGCAAACAGGGACAATTTGACTTCCTCTTTTCCTAATTGAATACGCTTTATTTCTTTCTCTTGCCTGATTGCCCTGGTCAGAACTTCCAACACTATGTTGAATAGGAGTGGTGAGAGAGGGCATCCCTGTCTTGTGCCAGTTTTCAAGGGGAATGCTTCCAGTTTCTGCCCAGTCAGGATGATATTGGCTGTGGGTTTGTCATAAATAGCTCTTATTATTTTGAGATATGTTCCATCAGTACTGAATTTATTGAGAGCTTTTAGCATGAAGGGCTGTTGAATTTTGTCAAAGGCCTTTTCTGCATCTATTGAGATAATCATGTGGTTTTCGTCTTTGACTATTCAGGCTCTTTTTTGGTTCCATATAAACTTTAGGATTTTTTTTTCTAGTCATGTGAAAAATGATGTTGGTTTTTGCCTTCGGTTCAGTTTAAAAATGATAAAGGGGATATCACCACCGACCCCACAGAAATACAAACTACCATCAGAGAATACTATCAACACTTCTATGTAAATAAACTAGAAAACCTAGAAGAAATGGATAAATTCCTGGACACATACACTGTCTCAAGACTAAACCAGGAAGAAATGGAATCCCTGAATAGACCAATAACAGATTCTGAAATTGAGGAAATAATTAATAGCCTACCAACCAAAAAAAGTCCAGGACCAGACAGATTCACAGCCGAATTCTACCAGAGGTACAAGGAGGAGCTGGTACCATTCCTTCTGAAATTATTCCAATCAATAGAAAAAGAGGGAATCCTCCATAACTCACTTTATGAGGCCAACATCATCCTGATACCAAAGCCTGGCAGAGACCCAACAAAAAAAGAGAATTTTAGACCAATATCCCTGATGAACATCGATGCAAAAATCCTCAAGTAAATACTGGCAAACCAAATCCAGCAGCACATCAAAAAGCTTATCCACCATGATCAAGCGGGCTTCATCCCTGGGATGCAAGGCTGGTTCAACATACGCAAATCAATAAACGTAATCCAGCATATAAACAGAACCAAAGACAAAAACCAACATCATTTTTCACATGACTAGAAAAAAAAATCCTAAAGTTCATATGGAACCAAAAAAGAGCCTGAATAGTCAAAGCAATCCTAAGCAAAAAGAACAAATCTGGAGGTATCACATTACCTGATGTCAAATTATACTGCAAGGCTATAGTTACCAAAATAGCATGGTCCTGGTATAAAAGCAGATACACAGACCAATGAAACATAAATAAAGAACTCAAAGCCAAATTCAACCAAGTGATCTTTGACAAAACATGGAAAAACATAAATTGGAAAAGGATACCCTATTTAATAATTGGTGCTGGGAAAACTGGATAGCCACATATAGAAGAATGAAACTGGACCCCTCTCATTGTATACAAAAATTAACTCAAGAGGGCTCAAAGACTTAAATCTAAGACCTGAAACTATAAAAATTATAGGAGAAAATCCAGGAAAAACTCTTTTGGACATTGGCCTAGGCAAAGAATTTATGACTAACACCCTAAAAGCAAACGTGACAAAAACAAATAAATGGGAACTAACTAAACTAAAAAGCTTCTGCACAGCAAAAGAAATAACCATCAGAGTAAACAGACAACCCACCAAATGGGAGAAAATATCTGCAAACTATGCATACAACACGGTCTAATAACCAGAATCTACAAGGAACTCAAATCAACAAGAAAAAAAAAAAAGAATCCCATCAAAAAGTGAGCAAATGACATGAGTAGACATTTCTCAAAAGAAAATATAAAAATGGCTAACAAACACATGAAAAAATGCTCAACATCACTAATCAGGGAAATGCAAATTAAAATCACATGAGATACCACCTTACTCCAGTCAAAATGGCCACTAATAAAAAGTCAAAAAACAATAGATGTTGCCACGGATGTGGTGCAAAGGGAATGTTTATACACTGCCGGTGAGAATGTAAATTAGTATAACCTCTATGAAAAACAGTATGAAGATTTCTTAAAAAACAAAAAGTAGATCTACCATTCAATCCAGTCATCACACTACTGGGTATCTACCCAAAAGAAAAGAAGTCATTATATAAAAAAGACACCTGCAAGTGTAATGCAGTATAATTCACAATTGCAAAGATATGGGACCAATCTAAGTGCCCATTGACCAATAAGTGGATAAAGAAAATATGGACTATATGTACTACGGAATACTACTCAGCCATAAAAAAAGAATGAAATAATGTTTTTTGCAGCAACTTGGATGGAGCTGGAGGTCATTGTTCTAAGTGAAATAACTCAGGAATGGAAAATCAAACACCGTTAATGTTCTCACTTATAAGGAAGCTAAGCTATGGGTATGCAAAGGCATACAGAGTGGCATAATGGACTTTGGAGACTCAGAAAGAGGAAGGTGGGAGGGGAAAGAGGGATATAAAACTATGTATTGCGCACAATGTACACTACTCAGGTGACAAGCACACTCAAAATCTCAGAATTCACCACTATGCAATTCATCCACATACCAAAAACCCTTGTACCCCCAAAGTTATTGAAATTTTTAAAAAATTTTAAATATATCCTTAACCTTGGTCCTTAAAAGTGGATCAGGTGTTTGCAAACAACCAGTAGTCAACCTGAACCAAGCCTAGAGAATATGGTGGCATATTGAAGGTTTAATTACTTTTAGATTATTTTTTCCTTCCTGGCTTATAACATGAATCTGAGGGCAATTCTAAAGAAAGTAATGAAAAACTCTGAACCACAGGAGCTGATTGGAAGGATGTTATTTATTGAAATATTTAAGAGCTAATTTGTTTTATAGCCTCATAACTTCAAAGTTATATCTGACAGGTAAGAAACTTTTCCCTCGAGTTTCTTCTCAATGTAAAGATGACTACGAGAATTCCTTGGATGTGACAAATAGGAAAACACTGAAGTTAAGAATCAGCTATAACATAAAATACTCTGAATTTGAATCCCAGTTGTGATATTAACCAATCTCTATGCCTCAACTTCCTGACATTTGTAAAATGGGATGTTATCTAACTAGTCAGGGTTCAGGCAGGAAAAAAAATGGTATTCAAAACAAAGTCTAATTACAAAAGTCTACTTACAAAGAGTTTAATGACAGACATTTTACAAAGACATGAATAAGGTAAGGGAAACTAGCAAGAATTGTTGGGTTCTTGGGAGCCTAGCAACAGCAAAGCCATCATCTCCCCTAGGTCTAAAGGGGTAGGAGAGCTTATGTGCATTTTTGTTTGTTTGTTTAAGTGTTTTTGAGGAGGAGGATTAGTTGCCAGATTTCAGCAAGCATTTAGCTGCAACAACAGCTGTAAAAGAGGGTCACCCTATGGGAACTGTGGCTTTCAGCAGAGGAACATAGCACCACCAATCACCCAGAGCCTTAAGCCTTGGATAAAAGACTTAAATCTAAGACCTAAAACCATAAAAGTTCTAGAAGAAAACCCAGGAAAAACTCTTCTGGACATTGGCCTAGGCAAAGAATTTATGACTAAGACCCTAAAAGCAAATATGTCAAAAACAAATAAATGGAACCCAACTAAACTAAAAAGCATCTGCACAACAAAAGAAATAACCATCAGAGTAAACATGAGAGAAAAGCATCTGCAAATATTTGGGGTACCTCCCAGGTACTCCACAATTCTTGCTAGTTTCCCTTACCTTGTTCACATCTTTGTGAAATTTGTCATTAAACTCTTTGCAATTACACTGTTTTGAGTACCATTTCTTTCCTGCCTGAACCCTGACTAGTTAAATAATATCCCATTTTAACAAATGTGAGGAAGTTGAGGGAAGGAGGGAGCGGGGGAAATAAATACCCAAAAGCCACAGGGCCCAAAAGCCACAGGGCAAGGGGCCCCATATGTGATCCATAGTGGTCTGCCTCCGAGGGCACAGAGCATGGTGGATCAGAAAGGGCAAACAGAGAGTATGCAGCCAGGTGTATCTCTCAAAGTTGTGATGAGCCGATTTTCTCATAATCACTTATTTTATGTTTCTGTCTATCCTACTAAACCATAAATGTTATACAGGCAGGAAGTATCAGCTAACTCACTGCCCAGCCAGAGCACAGCTCAGTCCCTGGCACCGTGTAAGTTACTCTTACTACTTCTTGTATGACACTAATTTAAATAACATAATTGTTTGAAAAATGAGGCATGATCAGGTTACTATACAACACAGGAAGAAAGTAGAGGACTGGCACCTTTAAAATGTAACTCTAGATCTCCATCTTGGCTTCTATCCTGTTCTATTAGCTTGAGGGGTATGTGATGCTCCAAAAAACCCACCCCCAGAAGATTAGCTCAGAAATAGACCAGCCTGGGCTGAGCGTGGTGACTCATGCCTGTAACCCCAGAACTTGGGGAAGCCAAGGTAGGTGGATCACGTGAGGTCAGGAGTTTGAGACCAGCCTGGCCAACATAGTAAAATCCCGTCTCTACTCAAAACACAAAAATTAGCCTGGCGTGGTGGTACATGCCTGTAATCCCAGCTATTTGGGACGCTGAGGCAAGAGAATTGTTTGAACCCGGGAGGGAGAGGATGCAGTGAGCTGAGATCGCACCACTGAACTCTAGCTTGGGTGACAGAGCAAGACTCCATCTCAAAAAAAAAAAAAAAAGAAAGAAAGAAATAAATAAACCAATCTGAATTCCATTAAAGTCATAAATCTTTTCTAATGTCATTGAATTTCCTTAATTTGATTATTATCTATAATAATTAACTATATGAGGAATATAGCTAATTCCATTTGGGAGATAATACAAGCTTAAGCAGCTCAACCCAACATGAATATGCCTACCCTTAATTTCTACTAAAATCATTATAAAAAGACCACTTGGAATCACCACATATTCCAGGAACTGCTGCCACTGAGGAGATTGTCTGAGCAATAAGAGGAACAAAAAACAGTAAGACTGGCATTCTTTTTTTTTTTTTGATACAGAGTCTCGCTCTGTCGCCAGGCTGGAGTGCAGTGGTGCACTCTTGGCTCACTGCAACCTCTGCCTCCCAGGTTCAAGCAATTCTTCTGCCTCAGCCTCCCGAGTAGCTGAGACTACAGGCACGCACTACCACGCTCAGCTAATTTTTGTATTTTTAGTAGAGCTGGTGTCTCACCATGTTGGCAGGATGGTCTCGATCTCTAGACCTCGTGATCCACCCGGCTCGGTCTCCCAAAGTGTTGGGAGGCGTGAGCCACCGTGCCCGGCCAAGACTGGCATTCTTAAATTTCTCTCGCAACTACAAAGCATGCCAAACAGCCTAGTGCCCATCTGTGCCCAGGCCAACCTACTGTACCGATTCATATAATAAAATACTAGGAAAGCAAAGTTCAGTAACAGTCCCAGGAAGAAAAATGTTTACCAAATTAAATTACACTTTATATTTTATATTAAAATATGAAACACATTTTATATTTTTTATATTTATAAAATAACCAAATTAAATTTAATGTATTTTAGAAGTTAAAATCTCACTTAGCAATTCATATCATAAGAGCGATATAGGAAAACATAATACATCTAAAAATTTAAACAGCATAGAACAATAGAATGAGAAGTGGGTTCTCCTTCCTATTACCTACCCAAGTCCTACTCTCATTTACAGTAGAAATCCCCACTAACAGTTTAATGTAATTTTTAAGACTATTTTCTGAATTTTTACATATATATATACATGTTAAGTTAAAATACTCATGAATCATCGCATACATGTTTTTCTGTAAATATTTTTTTTTACTTAACAGATCTTGGACATATTCTTATATAATTACATATAGAGCTACCTCATTCTTTTAAGAGTCTGCATCATATTCCTAATGTAAATATTTTATTTATAATTTATTTGAACTACTCCCCATTTGCTAGGCATTTAGGTTAACTTGAATTTTTCTACTCAACGCAATTATTTTCATTAATTCTCACAATATACACAGTTCATGTTTTTCCCCCATTTACAATTAACTCATTCTTGACACAGCTTTGCTGACTTCTACTCAAGCTCATCTTTCATTGAATTAGCACCATAGTGGAACATGAAATGGTTTATGTGCTTTTTCTGTTTAAGTGGTTGTGAATTTTTTTATTCCTTCCACTGAGAGGCAGGTCCCCTCTCCTTGAATCTGGGGAGACTTGCAATAGCTTCTACCAATAAAGAGTGGCAGAAATGCTGTTATCTGACTTCCAAAGCTAAGTTATAAAAATCCACGCAGCTTCCACGTGGTCTCTTGGAACATTTGTTCTGTGGAGACGCTCACTCTTGGAACCCTCCCACTTGAGAAGCCAGCCGCCATGCTGCAAGAAGCCTGAGCTCCATGAAGTGTCAACTCGCAGATGCTCTGGTAAACAGTCCCCGCTGAGTCCAGCCTTCAAGTCATCCCACCCCACCTACCAGGCATATAGGTGGAGAAGCTTCCAGATGATTCCCAGCTGAAGCTCGTTAATTGGTCCAGTAAATGGAGCAGAGACAGGCCATTCCCACTGTGTCCTGTCTGGATTCCTGACCCAAAGAATCTGTGCAAATAAGATGGTGGTGGTTTTATTCCACGAAGTTTTGAGGTGTAACATAGAGCTCAGTTACACAGAACACTATGCAACTGGAACCACGTATATAGGTCTGCCTGGCTAATTCAGGCAGGTAACATTTTTCACACCTAAAATCCTATTACTTCCAGCTATAAAGACAAGTCCAAGGATTCTGAGGCTGCATTAGGACCTCAAATCAGTCTTTAAATCACTGGAACTCCTGTCCCCACCCACAGGCTAGAGGTATCTACTCTCTCTACCTAGATGGATGCTGTGAGAAAACTAAAAAATGTCCTAAATCCTAAACAAATGAAACAGTCGTGTGTGTGTGTGCATGCGCGCATGTGTGTGTCTCCTTTTCATTCCCCTGGAAGACAAACACAAATCTTTAGTGAACTTGAGATTGAAGGTTTGGGCAGGATCTCTGGACTTCAGTTCTCCCACAAAGACTTTCGTAAGTTGATGTTCTTCTAATTTCAAAGAATTATGAATAGCACAAGTTTACTTTAACACCCTTCATTAAGGTGATGGGAATATTAATTAATTTTAACATATATTTATTTTTTAAAAGAGAAAAACAGGAGTAAAAACTAAAAAGAAAAATGCCTTAAGTATACAAAATGATTATATTTGGGTAGTAAGGTCAAAAAGTATCTGTAAGAGAAAACATATATGACCCACTTCTCAATGGAAGGAATCACTTTTCATTTCAGATGTTTTTCTAGGAAGCAATGTACTTCTAGAATTTTTTTTTTTTGAGACAGAGTCTCGCTCTGTCACCCACTGAAACCTCTGTCTCCCAGGTTCAGGTGATTCTCCTGCTTCGGTCTCCAGAGTAGCTGTGACTACAGGCATGTGCCACCATGCCTGGCTAATTCATGTATTTTTAGCAGAGGTGGTATTTCACCATGTTGGCCAGTCTGGTCTCGAACTCCTGACCTCCGGTGATCTGCCTGCCTTGGCCTCCCAAAGTGCTGGGATTACAGACGTGAGCCACCATACCTGGCCGAGAAACTTTTTTTTTTTAAGTTGGTTTAATAAGCAATGGAAAGACGCTGCCCACTTACAGATTAAGATTCAGGGTAGTCATGGTGATTCACTCCTGTAGTCCCAGCACTTTGGGAGGCTGAGATGGGTGGATCACTTGAGGTCAGGAGTTTGAGACCAACCTGACCAAAATGGTGAAGCCCCATCTCTACTCAAAAAATACAAAATTAGCTGGGCGTGGTGGCACACACCTGTAATCCCAGCTACTTGGGAAGCTGAGGCAGGAGAATCGCTTGAACTCAGGAGGTGGAGGTTGCAGTGAGCCGAGATCACGCCATTGTACTCCAGGCAACAAGAGCAGAATTCCATCTCAAAAAAAAAAAAAAAAAAAAAGATTCAAAGCAAAGTCCTGGCACAGAACAGTGGGTTCCAGGGCTCCCCATCTTCCTTTGCATTACCAAATTTAAACGTTTTACTCACTTCACTTGGTGCCCGATACCACACCCTACTCCTTCTCCCTTCCCAGGTACCCAGCAGACCCACAGCAACAAAGCCTTCAGGGTAACAAGGGCAGCACTGAGCTAGGAAAGGTGGTGTCTGGCTGCCCATCGCCCTGCAGAGCTGGACATGCAGAAAGGCAGGCCAAAGCCCTTCTGAGGGGCTAGTTCTCCTCTGTGAGTCTCTGCTCAAACCACACCCAGGGAGCCACCAAATAGCTCAGAGTCTAACAGTTCAAGCTGCTGCCTCTCTGGGGCTGCTTTGTCCCTTCAGTGCCCATTCAGGGGGTGCAGCCATCTATTTCAGGCTGTCCTGTTAAACTGCTCCCCTCAGTGCCAGGTAAGGCGCTGCAGGCATTGGTCCTCCCACTGCTTGACAGTCTGCAAGGCTGCAGACGGACTCCGGGGCTCACCTCCAGTGCACAGAAGGGTCTGCGAGCAGCCCTGCACACGACAGATTGCCGAAAGCTTACGCTGCCCCCGCTCAGAGCCTTTCATCATCCTCTTGGACATATGTGCCAACTTTTCTTTTACTGTCAAGAACTGGTCCATAGCAGAACCTCACTACTAACTGTGGCCTGGAGACCTGCAGTGCTGGCATCACCTGGGAGCTTGTTACACACGCAGAGTCTCGGGGCAGAGTCTCGGGGCCCAGCCCAGACTTGCGGGAACCGAATCTGCAATTTCACCAAATCCTCAAATGACACATGCGTATTCAAGTGTGGGAAGCATGGTTCTAGAGAACCCCCATTTAAAATGGAACGTTTCTGTCAGGATAAAACCTAGGATGCTAGTCACAGTAGAAATTTTGAAAAAATAGTTTTAAGTTGTGGGAACAAGCATAATCCTATTCCCGGCAGAAAGACCTCATTATTCATGCACTCTTGAAAGGGGAGGAGGGAGAGCTCAGCTCACTTTATTTCAAAGCCAAATCCAAGAGCATGAAAGTGAGGGTATTTCATTTTAAATCACCACCCACCATCACAACACTAATTGGTCCAGTAAATGGTATTATAAAAGCTTAAGGTGGGAGCTTGGCCAGGCAACACACAGCTGCACAAAAAGAAATGTCCAGAAAACAATTTTGTTTCTTTACTTATAACAGTGATTCTTAACCGGCGACATGTGACAATGTCTGGAAACATTTTGTGTTGTCACAAGTGAAGGGGACCACAACTGGAATTGAGTGTGTCAGGGATGATGCTAAACATCCTACAATGCACAAGTCAGCACCCCACAAGCAAGAATTGTCCAATCCTAAACATCAGCAGTGCTGAGGCTGAGAAACCCTGACCTACAGGATTAACTCTAATGGTATTTTCTCTTCTCTCTCAGTGCCCACCACCCATTATGTACTGATCACTCCACTATGCAACTCATTTTTCAGTGAAGTCCTGCACACACACACACACACACACACACACACACCCTCCATGGTTTTCCCCCGCTTGGCTCAGAGAAGAGCCTGCCATTGAGTGTGTGACAGCCAGGGATGGAGGGGCAGGGGCCCTGTCCTTTCATCAAGAAGGGCCCCTACTTGTCCTTCCTCATTACCCATGCAGCACAGGCCTTAGGTTACCTATTATAAAATCATGGACTGTGAGAGCTGGAAGGGGCCTTAGTGATCCTCTCGTCCAGCGTCCTTCGTGTATTAAAGGGGCTGCTTCCCAGCAGACTCAGCACATAGACCAGTTCCTTTACAACACAAAGCAAAAGGAGCCAGGACTCATAAGAAACGCAAAGAAAAGGAACAATGGCACAAGCCCCAGTGTTTGAAGAGCCTGAGCAACTGTTGAATGGTGACGTTCTATTTTTAGCTCGACTTTCCTGAAAAGGAACCAGGCTTCCCCTTTTCTGGAATGCTGTGGCATCCTCTCCAACTGTTTGGTTTCCCTTCTGCTCCAAAGGTTGCTGTAAAGACTGTGCAGGAAAGTGAATGTCATTGCACAGACCCATCCTTATGGACAGGGTGACCATAAGTCCTGACTTGCCCAGGGTTGGCCCAATTTATATGGTTGCCTTAGAAAAACTAACAGAATCCCCCTTTCCTAGATGTCTAGGTTTGGATGATGATTTATACTGTAACCTTTCTTCTGGGGCACACTGTTCCCAGGGAGAACAAAGCTCCAGGCCTGGCATGCTTTTGCAGAGCACATTAAGCCACAGACCTTAACGTGAAACTGATGTGCAATTATGTCTAATTTGGCCCTTGCTGGTGATGTGCCAGCTGACCGAAATTCTGCTCACTGAAAATGACTGAATGCCGATGAAGGGAAACCCAGAACTGCGCAAATACATTCTAATCCTGTTGACTTGAGAGCATCAAGACTGAGGATACTGGCACAGACCATGGGAAAACCTGCTCTGACACTGATCCATGAAGTTAGTACCCAAGAATTTCCACTTCAGACTGAGTCTATCCTCCAGTTTCTAACCCCAGTACGCACAAACAACTCACATTTCTGTGTGGTACACACGCACTGACTCATGAGGCACAAGTGGTGTTATGGAGCTCAGAGGCTCAGGTAAAACATAACCGAAAAGCAAGGCCAGCAAAATGATCATTGGCCATTCATCCCATCAACACTGCCTACCTGGGACCTACTAGCCCACATTAGTCAAGTCCAAGCAGATGAGAACTTCATCTCTCATAACCAGAAGGAATAATATGAGAACTAATGTGGGTTTTTTTATTCTTTTGCTTATAATACTTACAAGTCTCTCTGGGAAAAATGAAGACTACAGAACAGGAAACATCATTCTATCTAAAACAACTGTTAACAATTTGACACATTTCCTTCCAGTCCTTTCCCTGTACTATTTAGGTTCTAACTTCCCTACAGTGTATCTTGCCTTTTTGCTTCATGAATAAGCGTTTCTCCATGTCATTATAAACCAATCAGTTTATTTTAAGTTGGGTCCGTGGTTCTCCAATGGCAACATTAACAGCTGTTTGCTATTCAGACTTCCAAAGTTTATGTATAACAGAAGGTAGTAAATAAAGAGGATGGAGAAGAAAAAGGAAATCAAGCAATACAATTTTAATGAAGAATCTCTCTCCCAGAATAGTGGTCACCAGTGTTATGAGTGTTGAACTGATCCTCAGTCCTGCTGGAACCACTAGAGAGGGCAGCCCCCCGACTTAACTGAGCTAGCATAGTCTCCAGATGGATTAAGCGAATGCAGGGAAAGAAACAGCAAGAAAGGCTGAGTCCCAAGGTTAGAGTCCCACAGGAGATAAAGAAAGCTGACGAGGCAGGAGCAGGAAAGGTCTGACTGTGGATGCCTCTCAGTGTCTCCAGAATCCTTGCTTCCCATGGCAGTGTAGACCCTCCATGTGCTGTGCTCTCCTTTCCCTAATCAATCCTACATGCATGCCCGTATTAAGGCCAGGCCTGGGCACAGCCTGTCTCCTCTTCACAGAATGCTTCCTCCTCCTCTCACTGGGCACTCTCTCTGTGAGAGTGCTTTATATTTGCTGTTCCATTTTGTCCTAATAATGCCATCAGTCAGGTACTACCATTTCATTACTTCAGGTCACAGGAGAGGAAACCAGAGCTAAGCATTAGCAAATGACAGAGCCAGAGCCCAGCTCTGGGCCACTGGGCCATGTCGCCTATCAGAAAATCAGCTCCCTGAGGACAGAGAGGAGCCCAACCACTCGCTTGTCCAATGAACACTTTATATCTCATGCTCTTCCTAAAAATATTTGAGGAGGTTTACAAAAATAGATCTGTTAGGGCCAGGCATGGTGGCTCACACCTGTAATACCAGCATTTTGGGAGGCTTAGGCAGGTGGATCACCTGAGGTCAGGAGTTCGAGACCAGCCTGACCAACACGGTGAAACCCCACCTCTACTAAAAATACAAAATTGGCCAGTTGCGGTGGCACATGCCTGTAATCCCAACTACTTAGGAGGCTGAGGCAGGAGAATCACTTGAACCACGGAGGTGGAGGTTGTAGTGAGCCAAGATCGTGCCATTGCACTCCAGCCTGGGCAACAAGCAAAGCTTTGTCTCAAAAAAAAAAAAAAAAAAAAAAAAATCTGTTAGGGACAAAAAGGTTTATAAATAAAAGAAATTTTAAAATTGAGTAAAGGGAAAATAAAAGTAGACAAGGACAATGAAGGCAGAGGGGGATAAACACACTGAAAACAATGTTTAAGTCCCTCACGAATTCTACAGCTCAGTCCCAAATTTGGGTCTCTGTTTTTGATTACCCAAGGCAAAAAACAGAAAGTGGATATTCATAACTGAGTTATGGATTTATCTCAGAAAGTCCTGTTGCTATAGAAATTGTGTTAAGAACAATATATATCTCTGCCATCCTGCCTGATTAAAGAGCTTCTAAATGAGCCTATTTTCTGTTTAACTGTTGGCTAAATCTACAGGTGCTACAATACAAACGTGGTAGAAAATTGCTCTATAAAGGATTCCATGCTTCCCCCATCCCTATCCAGAATGTGCTGAATACACTTTAAATCACCGAGAGACAGTGTAAATTATCATCATGAGTTACTTTCTTCTGAATAGTGATACTCTTACTGTGCTGTCTCTCACTAGGTCAGTGCCCACCATGGCTTCATGTGCCTTTTGATACTTCTAAATCCTTTTTTGCATATCTGCTACTTCTGCACTCTTCCCACTCTTTCTTCTTCATCTGTTTTTGTGATGACTTCTCAGCTTTAATGATGACCAAGCACTATTTTTCTTTTTTTGAGATGAAGTCTTGCTCTATTGCCCAGGTTAGAGTGCAGTGGCACGATCTCAGCTCACTGCAACCTCCACCTCCTAAGTTCAAGCGATTCTCCTGCCTCAGCCTCCTGAGTAGCTGGGATTACAGGCACCCACCACTGCACCTGACTAATTTTTGTATTTTTAGTAGAAACGAGGTTCCACCACCTTGGCCAGGTTGGTCTCGAACTCCTGAACTCGTGATCCACCCACCTAGGCCTCCCAAAGTGCTGGGATTACAGGCATGAGCCACCGAGCCCGACCGACCAAACACCATTTTAACAGCAGGTACCAGCCAACCCCAATAACTCACAGCTTCTTCCCTGGCAATGTACATCGCTGTTCATGATTAGACAGTCACTGTGCCAAAAAATTTAGAATGTCTAAAATTTTCCAAATTTAATGGCTATACTGAGTTGATTAGCGGTAATTTTTTATGGCAGGAACAAACAGGAAACAAATAAAATGGATAAATCCTTTACTCAGAAGACAGAGTACCAAGTAGCCAAAAGCTGTCTTTCTAGCTTGTATTCAACAGGCATGATATGCACAAAACCTGGCGTAGCATTGCCTAGTTCATTCTGCCACTTACTAGCTGCACCTTGGGCAAGTTACTTAATGTTTCTGCACCTCAGTTTTCCCCCCTATAAAATGGGGATAACATTACCAACCTCAGAGTTTAGTTACAAGGATTAAATTGGACAATTCTTACAAAGTGCTTAAAACAGCACCTGGCATATAGAAGCATCGTATGTGCTTGTTATTATCCGCACCATTTGAGATTAACCTGGCAGAAAGTGTAGAAGCCGGTCCCCACTTCTTAGAGCTGTGTGTACATGCCTCCTTCTCACAGACCTGTCCTCGCCTACCAGACATGAAGCACAATCCCCCCAGATTGCACAAGGGAGCCAGAGACAGACCAGAGACTCAGGGTTAAGATCAGGATTTTCCACTGAAGTAGGATTGTCTGCGTTTCAAAATTTACTAGGGTCTCCTGCAGAGCCAGCATTTCTCTTGTTAAATAATCCTGGGAACTCCACACGGAGTACTTAGCACAAGCTCCAAACTAATCATTATGAGACAACCACTTGGTTGCATGGAGTTAAACTGTTGTTTTTATAATTCTTGGTTAATTTCCAATGAAGGAGTGGAAGAATGATCAGCCTTCAAAAACAGCTGCCTGCGGAGTCCTGGATCTACCTCAGTCAAAGCACAGTGAAGTCAGACTCCTCAGAACACACTTGCTTAATCTGGACCCTGTGGCCTCAGCAATCTCCAAACATTACCAACACTCACTCTTAGGAAATATATAGCTTCTGCTTACTTTAAAGCCACAGTTATGCTAGAGCTCTCACATGCCCCTGCTACGTTTTGCTCCAGTTAAGAACACCATTCTAGAGCCTCCAGGTCAGTCTCATCTAAAGACAGTTAAATAGATGCCACCTCCCATAAAAGAGTAATAACTCATTTAAAAATACCAGTTTCTGGTTTACTGGGATTGCCTAAACACCTTTAAAATCAACGGGAAATATTATTTTATTATTAATAGCTTGCACTGAATGAATGCTTTCTATGTGGCAGGCACCAAGCACATAGATTAGCTTATTTCAATCAATAATTACCATTATTATCCCCATTTTATAGCTAAACAACATGAGCTAGGGAAGTTAAGACCTTGCTCAAGATCACACAGTATTTGGATGAGCCAGGTTAACAAAACAATATTCTATTTTGAAAATCCCATATGCCCCAAGAGGCAGCCTGTTACTTTGTTTTACACTATTTACGCAGGCCAAAGGCAACTTGTTGCCTACGCACTATTTAAGTTAACAATCAAAAACTTTAAAAATTCTAAAAAGTTGCGATTAATGTAAATGAAAAACTGTAACCCTTGTCCTGCATATCTGAGATCACACCTGAAGTCACAAAGAAGTAAATTTTGCCACAGCTAGGTTTTTTTTTGAGACAGGATCTCACTCCGTCACCCAGGCTGGAGTGCAGTGACACTATCATGGCTCACTGCAGCCTCAACTTCTGGGGCTCAAGTGATCCTCCCATCTCAGCCTCCCAAGTAGCTGGGACTATAGGCACACACCACCACGACCAGCTAATTTTTTTTTTTTTTTTTTTTTTTTTTTTGCAGAGACAGGGTTTTGCCGTGTTGCCTAGGCTGATCTCCAACTCCTGGCCTCAAGTGATCCACCTGTCTCAGCCTCCCAAAGTGCTAGGATTACAGGCATGAGCCATTGCACTCAGCTGCCACAGCTAGACTTTATACCCATTGCTCTTTATCTCATGTAAAGAAAAGATGAATTTACACATGACCTCACAGGAGGCAATCCAAACAGGAGCCTAAAGGCTGGCATTCTAATTGGCTTCTTCCTTCAAGTCATGGATACTTCATTCTTCAAAGTGTTCTTCCATTTACTCCATTAAAAAGTGATAGGAATACAATTCCTCCAAAAATTAGACAGAATTACCATAGGATCTGGCAATCCCACTTCTGGGTATATACCCAAAACTAAAGCAAAGGCTCAAACAGATATTTGTACACTCATGTTCGCCATAGCAGCACTCACAATAGCCAAAAAGTGGAAATAACCCACGTATCAATCAATGAATGAATGGATAAATAAAATGTGGCCTGTACATACAATGGGATATTATTCAGCCTTAAAAAAGAAGTACGGACACATGCTACGACTTGGTTGAACCCTGAAGACATGATAAGTGAAATAAGCCAGATATAAAAGATCAAATAGCGTATAATTCCCCTTACATGAGGTACCTGGAGCAGTCAAATTCATAGAAATGGAAAGTAGAATGGTGGTTACCTGGTACTGGGAGGAGAGAGAATGGGAGTTATTATTTAATGCATATGGAGTTTCAGTTTGGGAAGATAAAAAAGTTCCAGAGGCTGGGCACGGTGTCTCATGCCTGTAATCCCAGCCCTTTGGGAGGCCAAGGCGGACGGGTCACGAGGTCAGAAGTTCGAGACCAGCCTGGCCAACATAGTGAAACCCCGTCTATACTAAAAATTCAAAAAATTAGCTGGGTGTGGTGGCAGGCACCTGTAATCCCAGCTACTTGGGAGGCTGAGGCAGGAGAATCGCTTGAACCCAGGAGGCAGAGATTGCAGTAAGCCGAGATCAAGCCATTGCACTCCAGCACGGGCGACAGTATGAGACTCCATCTCAAAAAAAAAAAAAAAAAAAGTTCCAGAGATGGATCATGATGATGGTTACACAACAATGTGAGTGTACTTAATGCCACAGAACTGTCCACTGAAAAATAGTAAGAAAGATAATTTTATGTGTATTTATCACAACAAAACACATACAAATAAAGTAGGGTGGATTTAATTAATTCAATTAATTTCAAACATTGGCTGCACATTGGAATCTCCTAGGGAGGTTTTTAAAAATATCTATTCATCACCAGTAGTGGGAGGGTGGACACAGGTCCCTGATGTGATGCACCTGGCAGAAACAGGCCTGGACTCCTCAGAGGATTCAGGGTCATTGCATTGAGAGGGAGGTTGGACCACTGTTCCAGTCTGGGGAAGGCCTTGAGGAATAACAGCCAAAGGCAATATGAGACACTTACCTGGGTCCTAAAACATGGCTATAAAGCATAGCAGGAAATCATAGTGTGGAATTTATATTGAACAATGGAACTGAACACACAGTAATGGTAACACTGAGGATGCGGCTGGAGAGAAGAATGTCCTTCTCAGTATGTGAGATGTGTGCTGAAGGTCTTAGGGGTGAGCCATCCCAGTGTCTGTAGATGGAATGGTGTGGCAAGATGTCAACAGGTGGTAAAGCTGAGTGAAGGGAATGGATGTTCATTGTATCCTTCTTTGAGGTTTTGAGAGCTTGAAAATGTTTAAAATACAAAAAAACAAAAAAAAAAACAAAAAAAACAAAAAAAAAGAAAAGAAAAACAAAGCAAAATAATACCCTAGTAAGGACAGGCATGGTGGCTCACACCTGTAATCTCAGCACTTTGGGAGGCTGAGGTGGGAGATCACTTGAGATCAGGAGTTCGAGACCAGCCTGGCCAACATGGAGAATCACTTGAACCTGGGAGGCGGAGGTTGCAGTGAGCTGAGACCATGCCACTGTACTCCAGCCTGGGCAACAGAGTGAAACTCCATCAAAACAAAACAAGACAAAAAACCATACTGAGGCCCTATCTCAACCAAAAAAAAATTTTTTTTTAATTAGCCAGGTGTGTTGTGCATGCCTGGAGTCCTAGCTACTTGGGAGCATAGCTTGAGCCCAGGAGTTCAAGGCTGAAGTGAGCCAAGATCATGCCAATGTACTCCAGCCTGGAAAACAGAGCCAGACCCTGTCAAATAAATAAATAAATAAAGTTTAAAATAAAAACACCTATGCCAGAATATTCTATCTCCCAAATAAACAGAGAATGGTGACGACATCCAGGGAACACACATTTCTTGGTAAAGCTCCCCTGGAGTTTCCAGTGGGTAGCCAGGTTGACAACTATTACGATCTCTAATCCAAGATGGGATATTATGCTGGCGTGGATCATAGTTAAGGACATGTAATCAACCTGGGAGGCTGGCGGGCTGTTGACACCCAGCAGCCCTAGGAAACCTTCTCAAGCATTAAGTGACCCCAGTCACACTATCTTCCACACTCACCCCCCTACTTTTCCTAAGAATAAGCCATAAGCTTTATAAAGAGAGGATCTCTGTCATCAGATTAGGAGACAGAATTGCCTTCCCAAGCTTTATCCTCCAGTGTTAAAAATACAGGTGTCCTGGCTGGGCGCGGTGGCTCAAGCCTGTAATCCCCGCACTTTGGGAGGCCGAGACGGGCGGATCACGAGGTCAGGAGATCGAGACCATCCTGGCTAACCCGGTGAAACCCCATCTCTACTAAAAAATACAAAAAACTAGCCGGGTGAGGTAGCGGCCGCCTGTTGTCCCAGCTACTCGGGAGGCTGAGGCAGGAGAATGGCGTGAACCTGGGAGGCGGAGCTTGCAGTGAGCTGAGATCTGGCCACTGCACTCCAGCCTGGGCGACAGAGCAAGACTCCGTCTCAAAAAAAAAAAAAAAATACAGGTGTCCCCTCCTTCACACAGTGGTTTCCCTTGATGAAATACAGCATGGGTCTCAAAGAAACTACTCTTAAAGTCTTTTCAATTTAGAGATTTTTTTTTTTTTTTTTTTTTTGATGGAGTCTCACTCTGTCACCCAGGCTAGAGTACAGTGGCACAATCACAGCTCACTGCAGCCTGGACTTCCTGGACTCAAGTGCTCCTCCTGGGCCAGCCTCCCGAGTAGCTGAGAGCACAGGTGCATGCCACCAGGCCAGCTAATTTTTAAAATTTTTTGTAGAAACGGAGTCTCCTGACATTGCCCAGGCTGGCCTCAAACTCCTTGGCTCAAGCAATCCTCCCATCTCTGCCTCCCAAAGTACTGGGATTACAAGCATAAACCACTGGGTCCAGCCTCAATTCAGAGATTCTTACTATTAGCTTCTGTTTTCAAAATTCACATTTCCTAGTAAAAGAAATGCTAAGATGGACAAGTAAGAATCTGGCTAAAAATCATATATTAGGATTCAAAAAAGTTACATCTCTAAGATATTGTTACCAAAATGCAAAATGTTGCCTTTCAAGCTGAAGGAGAAAGGAAAATCTCTTTTTTTTTTTTTTTTTTTTGAGACGGAGTCTCGCTCTGTTGCCCAGGCTACAGTGCAATGGTGCAATCTCAGCTCACTGCAACCTCCACCTCCCGGGTTCAAGCGATTCTCCTGCCTCACCCTCCTGAGTAGCTGGGATTACAGGCGCATGCCACCATGCCTGGCTAATTTTTGTATTTTTAGTAGAGACGGAGTTTCACCATGTTGGTCAGGCTGGTCTTGAACTCCTGACCTCATGATCTGCCTGCCTCGGCCTCCCAAATCCCTGGGATTACAGGCATGAGCCACCGTGCCCAGCCAGGAAAATCTCATTTCAAATACCATTTCAAAAAAAGCACATATAAGCCAGGCACAATGGCTCACGCCTGTAATCCCAGGACTTTAGGAGGCTGAGGGAGGTGGATCACTTGAGCTCAGGAGTTCAAGATCAGCCTGGGCAACATGGCGAAACCCCATCTCCTACTAAAAATACAAAAATTAGCGGGGCATAGTGGAACACACCTGTAATCCCAGCTATTTGGAAGACTGAGGTGGGAGAATGGCCCGAGCCTGGAAGGCAAAGGTTGCAGTGAGCCAAGATCGCACCACTGCACTCCAGCCTGTGACAGAGTCAGACCCTGTCTCAAAAAATAAATAAATAGGCCAGGCGTGGTGGCTTACGCCTGTAATCCCAGCACTTTGGGAGGCCGAGGTGAGTGGATCACTTGAGGTAAGGAGTCTGAGATCTGCCTGGCCAAGATGGTGAAACCTTATCTCTATTAAAAATATAAAAATCAGCGTGGTAGCAGACACCTGTAACCTCAGCTACATGGGAGGCTGAGGCAGGAGAATCACTTGGACCTGGGAGGCGGAGGCTGCAGTAAGCCGAGATCCTGCCACTGCACTCCAGCCTGGGTGACAGAGGAAGACTTCATTTCAAAAATAATTAATTAATTATTTATTTTAAAACATATGTCACAAAGCTACTATAGCATTGCCTTTGAGGTAATGATTAAATGATAAACCCGTTTGAACACTAATAAGACTTCACCAATGAATTATTCAAATGAGTGGCAAATCCCTTCCCACCATATACACACACACACTTGAACAGTTTTCTCAGCAATCCTCCACACCTCACCCCCTTTTGAGGTAGAGGAAATAGAAACTCATTTTTCAAAAGTAGAAAGAAGCTCAGATCAGACTGGGCAACATGGCAAGACTGTCTCTACAAAAAAATCTTTTTTTAAATTAGCTAGGCATAGTGGTTCATGCCTGTGGTACCATCTACTCAGGAGGCTGAGGTAGGAGGATCACTTGAGCTCAGGAGGTAGAGGCTGCAGTGAGCTGTGATGATGCCACGACACTCCATCCTGGGTGACAGAGTAAGATCCCTGTTTCTAAAAATAAAAAAGAGCTCAGGCCAGGTACGTTGGCTCACACCTGTAATCCCAGCACTTTGGGAGGCCGAGGTGGGCAGATCATCAAGGTCAGGAATTTAAGACTAGCCTGGCCAATATGGTGAAACCCCGTCTCTATTAATAATACAAAAATTAGCCAGGCACGGTGGCACACACCTGTGGTCCCAGCTACTTGGGAGGCAGAGGCAGAAGAATCGCTTGAACACGGGAGGCGGAGGCTGCAGTGAGCCGAGATCACGCTACTGCACTCCAGCCTGGGCGACAGAGTGAGTCTCCATCTCAAAAAAAAAAAAAAGCTTGAAGAAGTTACACCCAATATCACACAGTAAGTGGCGCCTCAGTCTAAGTCCTCAGATGCTAGATGCAGGTCTTGCTATCACAGTGCTTCTCGTCTCTCATTGGTCTAGGGTGACAGTACTTCCATGGCTACCTCTGTTTTACAGCATAATGCTGGGGCCAGTGGCAGCTTCCAAGATGCTAAACAAGACTAATCTATCTTGTTTTGCCTGTATACTGCTCACAAATGTTTTCCTTCCAATTTGAGTGACTAAGGTAGCAAATGCATTCTCCAGCTGAGAGACACTCCAAAGCTTCCTATTATTTTATACAGGCTGTGATCACATTTGACCCCTGAAGGCATTTGGTCATGAACCCTGTGTAAATTCCACCTTATACATGGCATCTAGCACCTCCTGTTGAATGAAGGAATGGTCATGAGTGGTTCACCTCTTCACAGGCTCTTCAGAGTTCACTTTGTGAGTCAACAGAACAATCCACTTTTATGTCACAACCTTTATTTCCCCATGGACACTAGTTGATTTATTACTACCTTTTACAGATCTGCTTCCTGCACACTTTCCTTTCACTTTTTTTTTTTTTTTTTTTTTAAGACAGTCACTCTCTGTTGTCCAGGCTGGAGTGCGGTGGCGTGATGTCGGCTTACTGCAACCTCCACCTCCTGGGTTCAAGGGATTCTCTCGCCTCAGCCTCCTGATTAGCTGGGATTACAGGCACATGCCACCATGCCCAGCTAATAGTTTTTGTATTTTTAGTAGAGACAGGGTTTCACTATATTGGCCAGGTTGGTCTTGAAATCCTGGCCTCCAGTGATCTGCCTGCCTCAGCCTCCCAAAGTGGTGGGATTATAGGCGGGAGCCACTGTGCCCAGCCCCTTTCACAAATTATTAACTACAATGGCTTAACAACTATAGAGTCCTGGGCCTCTTAACATTTCTGTCCCTCATTCTCTATGCATGTACACACATACACACTTGGAAAATTAGATAGCCATTGAATCCTTCCAATAATAACCGATCTATCTTTCAGACTAATTTTCATAAGGCAGAGTTTGTAGCTAAAGAGAACTTTGTATCTTGAGCAGAAAAGGGTAACTGTTATAATTTTTCCAACTTAACTTTTATAGTCTAACTATAAAAATATGTATAGCTGAAAATTTGAGGAAGAAGAAAAAATATTAATCACAAAATATCTCATTACCTACACAGAATCACTGCTGACATGTTGACCTATGTACCAGACAGTGGGGTTACAGCATTGACCAAAAGATACAGTCCCGACTCCTCATAGATTTTATTGCTGTTCTATTTTGTCCACATTATTCTCAGAGTAATAAATGTAGAACCTGATCTTTCAAAAACACACATTTGCTTTATTTTTTCAAAGGGTAATACAGCATATGGTGAAAACTATTTCAAATCATATTCCCACTCCTGCCCCCAGTCCCTCTTCCCAAAGGCAACTTCTAAAAAGATATTTGCATAACCTTCTAGAAATATTCACATGTCCAGAGGTTGAGGATGTCCCTACCTGTTTGGTTTGTCTTACTTGTCCTACTTAGCAGAGAAAGGTACACATTTTCAGAGATATCAAAGCGACAACACAGAAGCACATTATAAGCTCCATTTCTTTCTCAGAGTTCCCCTAATCCAATGTGAAAAGTTACAGGCAGAGTTTACAATGAAGAGGAATAAGCAAGCACAATCCTCCAAAATGTTAGCCAATTCAAACTAATAGCAAAGATTAGACTGGAGAACTGAGGAAGAAAGCTTTGAGAGTATCGCCAGAATCACTGCCAAAGCAGGGAAGGGCCTCATGTGACCCTGGCTCCCATGGAGGAAAAAATTATCTTTATATATTCATTTTTTACTTTCTTTTTATAGAAACAGGGTCTTGCTATGTTGCCCAGGTGGTCTTGAATTCCTGGCCTTCAGCAATCCTCCTGCCTTAGCCTCCCAAAGTGCTGGGATTAAAGGCTTGAGCCACCATGCCCAGCCTTATATGTTCTTTACAAATAAATGTATCCTTGTTTCTTGTGGAAAATAAAACTCATTAGTAGAGAATAGAATGAGAGCAAAAGCATGTTTGTATTAGCTCTATAACTACCATTTCCTGGACAAACTTCCTAAGAGTTCAACATGCAGCGAGGCTCTGGTGGGCTGCCTTACTAGATCTTACCTGAGAAGCACAGTTTAGGGGGCAGTTTAGGGGGCAGGAGAATGGGGAGTCATATTTCATGAGGCTGACTATGTGACTATCTTACCAGGCCCCTCATCCAACCCTAAGAAGCCTGCTTTGTGTAGGACTGGGGCAAAGAACAGAAAAGTGACAATCTCAAGGACCAAGACTGGCTGATTACAATGGTCCCCTTTGAGGAGGTGATGAATAATAGAGGGATTATTAGCAAATATTTATATGAAAAGTACTAGAATTTTTTTTTTAAATTGGGCATATGAGTTGCAGCGCAGGTTTTCGATTCCTAATGGCTCCAACATTCCAGTTAGTCCTCTCAGTTGAGCTTCACTGAGCTTATGAACACAAAACTTCATTAACTTTGTAGAGACAGTGAGGCCTGGAGGGACATTAGATGAACCCCGTGTACCAAGTGTACTTCCTCTTCCTCACCTCCCTTCTAAACTCCCGCAGGACTGGGTTGACCACAAGGTTGGCTGACCCTGGCAGTTAAGTCAAACTCTACATTCTGAAGCAAGCATAAAGATTAAAACACATTTCAAGTAGCTCCTTCCCATCTAGATAGCATTATAAACCCTCAGGTTTTTAAACAAGCAACAGCAGCAGCAATGACCAACTTCAACTTGGAAGCCTAAATGAAATAAGAGAATGCTTGGTAACTTCAGAGTACACTTCTAAGACCGCCTGCAAGATGGCAAAATATGCAACACAGAAGCCCAAATGTTCTCCCCATATCAGCTGTATCTGGAAACAATAGAACATATTAGTTTTTTAAGTATACAGACACAAGGATTAATTTGGTCCCCACCCAAATTGATAGATTGAAGTATTTACATATAGATAACTTAAGAATTTTCCCATTCTCAAGAGAAAATAGGGCTAGGGTTGGGCATGGTGGCCCACGCCTATAATCCCAGCACTTTGGGAGGCCAAGGCGGGCGGATAACCTGAGGTCAGGAGTTCAAGATCAGCCTGACTAATATGGTGAAACCCCATCTCTACTAAAAATATAAAAAATAGCCCAGGCCGGGCGCGGTGGCTCAAGCCTGTAATCCCAGCACTTTGGGAGGCCGAGACGGGCGGATCACGAGGTCAGAAGATCGAGACCATCCTGGCTAACACGGTGAAACTCCGTCTCTACTAAAAAATACAAAAAACTAGCCGGGCGAGGTGGTGGGCGCCTGTAGTCCCAGCTACTCGGGAGGCTGAGGCAGGAGAATGGCATAAACCCAGGAGGTGGAGATTGCAGTGAGCTGAGATCACGCCACTGCACTCTAGCCTGGGCGACAGAGCAAGACTCCGTCTCAACAACAACAACAACAACAACAAAAAATAGCCTGGTGTGGTGGCATGTGCCTGTAGTCCCAGCTACTCAGGAGGTTGAGACAAGAGAACTGCTTGAACCTGGGAGGTGGAGGTTGCAGTGAGCCGAGATCGTACCACTGCACTCCAGCCTAGGTGACAGAGCAAGACTCCATTGCAGAAAAAAAAAAAAAAAGACAACAGAAAAAAAGAAAATAGGGCTAGGATTTTAAATCCACTTTCGGTTAAAGTGAAAAAGAACGGGCAAGGAGGTAAGGAAGGATACAGACCAAGGGGCAGTGGAAATGAGGGGCGTTCTCCCGTCACCATCCCTGCCCTTTAGGTGTTGACTCCATGGGAGCACACTCTGAGCAAGTACGTTTCCATCTTATTAAATCATTTAATCCTTTGAGGATGCATTTTCCACCTACATTTTACAGATGAGGAAACTGAGGCACAGAGAAATTAAAACAACTTACCCAAGTTCCACAGGGGATGGAAGCAAATCTAAACTCAACATTTAATGTTTGCATGGCATCTGAAAGCTGCCAAGATGATCTTTAATTAGACAGATAATAGAAATAAATTCCTCATTTAGACAAACAATACAGTATAGACATGTTATGCAAAACCTGTCCTAACAGCAAATATTTACTCAGTATCTTCTAAGTGCCAGGGTACCAAGCTGCTGGCTAGATACTGAACCTAAGCATAAGTATGTGATATATATGTTGCTTCAATTACATGCAAATCAAGTCTACTTATTTGGAGACAACTCTGGGATATGCATTAACATTACTTAAGACTGAATTCAGGCCGGGCGCAGTAGCTCACGCCTGTAATCCCAGCACTTTGGGAGGCCGAGGCGGGTGGATCACGAGGTCAGGAGATCGAGACCATCCTGGCCAACACACGGTGAAACCCCGCCTCTACTAAAAATACAAAAAATTAGCCGGGCGTGGTGGCCGGCGCCTGTAGTCCCAGCTACTTGGGAGGCTGAGGCAGGAGAATGGCGTGAACCCGGAAGGGGGAGATTGCAGTGAGCCGAGATCGTGCCACTGCACTTCAGCCCGGGTGACAGAGTGAGACTCCGTCTCAAAAAAAGAAAAAAGAAAAAAAAAAAAGACTGAATTCATATTGCCAGTAAAATACAAGAACTGAGACAAAATTATCAGGAACTATGCCAGGCACGGTGGTACACACCTGTAGTCACAGCTACTCAGGAGGTTAAGGTGGGAGGATCACTTGAGCCCAAGAGTTTAAGTCCAGTTTGAGCAAACATAGTGAGATCCTATCTCTTAAAAAAAAAATTATCAAGAAATAAACTACCCTAACTAAAAAAAAATAATAATTAAAATGTCTTCCTTCGGAGATTTAGTAGTAATAGAGAAAGAACAACCAATCAGAAATCTTCTTTTTGGGAGATCCCAAGCAATAAACAATAAAAACGTCCTCCTGCCTTTTACCTATAGTAAAATAAACAGATTGGTAGTTTCCCTGCAATTTGGGAATGAGCTGGGTACACTTAGGTCTATCAAATAATATCTCTGCTAACATATTCAACAGTTCTAAAAATTGTGAATGAATAAATGAATGAATGAAAAACACTTTAAGGTGTCCTAGAAGGAAAAAGAAAAAAAATGGAGGAGGATATCTATGAATTCTTACTGTCTAGCTCCCCACCTCCCACCCCCAGGGAGTAAAAGCCCAGAATTTCCAGGCTTAGAGTTCCCTTTCTTACACAAAAAGGTTCCCTGTTCACTCAGCCTTCCCAATGGCTCCTAAAAGCCTCACTTCCAGCTGAAATCCCTGGAAAGCTAACCTTGCTTTATCTCTAGTCAGTGGAGATTTTAAACTTTTCCATTTGTTTTAGTCTGTTTTGTGCTGCTATAACAGAATACCTGAGACTGGGTCATTTATGAGGAACAGAAATCTGTTTCCGCACAGTTCTGGAGGACAGGATGTCCAAGGTTGAGGGGACTGCATCTGGTGAGGGCCTTCTTACTGCACCGTAACATGGCAAAAGGCATCGCATGGGTGAAAGAGAGAAAAGGAGGCTGGCCTCATCCTTCTACTGAACTCACAATAACAACATTAACCCATTCACAAGGACAGAACTCTGGTGGCCTAATCGCCACTCATTAGGCTCCACCTCCCAATACTACTGCATTGGGGATTACGTTCCAACGCATGAACTTTGGGGAATACATTCAAACCACAGCACCTTCCAAATCACATTTGTTTCCCAGAAGAAAAGAAAAGCAAACTCAAAGCCATACCAAAATTAATTCTATAAAATAAACATGAACCTGTAAAGTAATCAAGGCCTGGGTTAGTATGTGGTTTACAAATCAAACATTCAAGAGATACTGTAAATAAAGAGTTCCATAACATACCCATGTGTTTTCACTTACTTTACAAAAACTTGCAAGCACTGTGAAGAGTAACTATATATCCAAAATGCCTCTTTACCCTTCTGATGCCGTAGTGCATGAGAATCAACTGCAGGGCCTGTTAAAACTCAGACTGCCGGCCCCGCCGCAGAGTTTCTGATTTAGCAGGTCTGAGTGGGGCCTGGGTATCTGCCTTTCCAACAAGTTCTCAGGAGATGCTCCGCTGCTGCTGCTGCTCCAGAGACTGCTCTTTGAAAACCACTGCATTTACTAAATAAACAGCTGTCAGCTCCTCTTAGGCACCTTGGCAAGAAGAAGTCATACATAATACGCAATTATAAAATTAAAGGATGGTCCAATTAGAGCTTAGTAAAATCCCACAGAAAGTCTAAGTGAAAGTTCCTCAGGCAATTGCCAACAAATTGGAAACACAGTCTAAGTCATTCTTCAACAAAACTGGGATGCTGGACATTGCAGGACCGTAAATCAGTGAAATCTGAAAGGTCAACATTGGCACAATTAATGGAGAGAATGAGAGAAAATGAGGTGAGAGAAACCCTACCCCCTAGAGAATTCAGTTGTCAAGATCCTTGTGCTGCTCTAAGAAGGGCTCATTTCCTTACCTGTTCTCAGAGAATTCACCCATCCTCGGCAAAACTCTCTGGCAAAGCTGTTCATCCAAAAGACATGGCCAAACCCAGAAGCATAGGGAAGAGGCCACTGAGCAGCCAGCAGAGAGGGCACCAAATGCTCACATCCCTACGTCTCACCACACCTGCCTCCCCTGTCACTCACTTCACTGGGCACTCACCCATGTCTCTAATGAAAAGTTCGGGGTGTTTTGTTTTGTTTTGTTTTGTTTTTAAAAAACCATCTCAAAGAACAAGAAGATACATGAGTGAGGAGTTGCATCAGGTGACTCTCCTCAGGACAACTCCAATTGTCCTTTATTGCCTATATAAATAGAAGATTCCACAGTACAAATACACTAGCATGAGTTTCAGGTTTTCCTCTGACCTTCCTCAAGGTCATTTCAAATCCACAGCTTTCATGAAGCCCTCCCGTTGCCCCCATCCAAATCCATCCTTCTCATATCTTCTCTTCCACAGAACTTTTGGAAGGGCACTAAAAGTATAAACATTTTTACTTGTCACCCAGATTCTCTGGTAAGCTGTCAGCAGCTAAGTGGTGTTTCATTCATCACAATATTTTGCTAGTATTAGGTGCTCAATTAATTGAAACAATTACAACTTGTTTAGCACTATGTGCCAGGAACCACATCAGCCACATCTATAGATATATCATTTCCACACACCCTCTCAAGGTACAGGAGAAAACCCCAAGGCTACTGAGGCAGGCAATGGAAGTCAGAATTCAAACCCACCTCTATTCAACTCCAAAGCTTTTGCCATTTTATCAACACCATACTGCCTCTCAAGAGAGAAAAATAAAATAGAGCAGTAAGGTGACAAAGTATAAGCTCACAGGTCGGCCACACTACTGCAAGTTTCTACTTGATTTCTCAACAATCCCAGACTTTAAGGTATGGGCAGTGTATGCAATAAAGTAGGTTTTACAGATTATCCTATTTGCAATCACTGGGGCACATGTCACTATATTATTATGGAAAAGCCTTTCACTTCAGCACCTCACAGTAAGAGATGGGATGTTTCTAAGTACACATAAAATCTTTGATGAAGCTTGGATGTACTCTATAAAAAGCCCATGTAAGGCTGGGCACGGTGGCTCATGCCTGTAATAGCAGCACTTTGGGAAGCTGAGGAAGGCAGACCATTTGATCTCAGGAGTTCAAGACCAGCCTGGCCAATGTGATGAAAACCCATCTCTACCAAAAATACAAAAATTAGCCGGGCATGGTGGTACATGCCTATAATCCCAGCTACTCAGGAGGGTGAAGCATAAGAATTGCTAGAACCTGGGAGGCAGAGGTTGCAGTGAGCTGAGATCATGCCACTGCACTCTAGCCTGGGTGACAGAGCAAGACTCTGTCTGGGAAGAGGAAAAAAAAAAAAAAAAAAGCCCAAGTATTCTATGCTGTTTCTTGGGGGGGGGGGGCGCGGGGGCGGAATTCAGCAGCAAAATCAGCTTTATGCATCTATTTATAAATGAGCACACTATCCAATGGCCACAAGTTGTTTTGTGTTTTTTGTTTTGTTTTGTTTTGTTTTAGAGATGGGGGTCTCACTGGGTGGGGTGGCTCATGCCTGTAATCCTAGCACTTTGGGAGGCTGAGCCGGGTGGATCACTTGAGGTAGGAAGTTCGAGACCAGCCTGACCACCACGGCGAAACGCCATCTCTACTAAAACACAAAAATTAGCTGGGTGTGGTGGTGCATACCTGAAGTCCCAGCTACTTGGGAGGCTGAGGTGGGAGAATCACTTGAACCCAGGAGGCAGAGGTTGCAGTGAGCCCAGATCTTACCACAGCACTTCAGCCTGGGCAACATAGTGGAACTCCATCTCAAAAAATAAAGAAAGAAAGAAATAAAAAAGAGAGATTGGGTTCAGGTGAGGGGGTGGGGGGCGCAGCGCAGATCTCACTATGTTGCCTAGGCTGGAGAGCTGTGGCTATTCACAGGTGTAATCACAGGTGTGATCCTCCTGCCTTAGCCTCCCAAGTAGTTGTAACTACAGGTGTACACCACCACATCCAGCATAAATAGCTAGAGGTTTCTATATCTTGAGAGAATCACGACAAACTCCTGAAACACATAGAAGGGGTGAACATTTATGATTCACGGGCAGCCAACTGGCAACAGTCAATGGGGAAAGGCTCCAGGATCTGGCAGTGCTGCTTCCAAGTTCCCTTGCCACCAGCTACCACGGTGGCCTTGACACAGTACCAGGGGTTTCAGCTTCTTTGTGAAATGGAAAACCACTGGCCCTCTCAAAGGCCATAATGAGCTGATGATAACAGTAACACACAAAAAGCACCCAGCCCTTGGTAAGTTCACAAACGTTTGTTGCATATCCCATATTAAACTGCCTGCCCTGTAGGACTTACCTGACCCTATCAAATCAGATGTTGAGTGGCCTTTGTTTCTCTTTTAGTTACCATGAAGACATGGTAAGCATTAGATCTGTTTGTATACTAGCTTTTTTTTTTTTTTGAGATAGAGTCTCGCTCTGTCGCCCAGGCTGGAGTGCAGTGGCGTGATCTTGGCTTATTGCAACCTCTGCCTCCTGGGTTCAAGGCTTTCCCCTGCTTGGGATTCCCCTATTTGGGATTCTCCTGCCTCAGCCTCCCAAGTAGCTGGGATTACAGGCGTGCACTTCCACAGCAGGCTAATTTTTGTATTTTTCATAGAGACGAGGTTTCACTATGCTGGCTAGGCTAGTCTCGAATTCATGACTACATATGATCCACCTGCCTTGGCTTCCCAAAGTCCTGGGATTACAGGCGTGAGCCACATGCCCAGCTTTTAAATAAAAGGGACTATTAAAAAGCTTGTGTAGTGAGAGGGTAGACGGCAACAGTAAGTCATTGGCTACCTAGAGAAAAAGGAGTTAACTAACACCCCAAGTAACACTAAATTCTAAAACAAACTCAGTATTAGAAGCTTAAACTCTCCTAAACAAGTCATTCTGGCTAACAGCATGTGTAATTAAAGTTAAAAAGCATACTAAAATAACACTTTAGCTGTTGACCTTAAAGATCCTTTTGAAAAGCTCAACCAAAACACCAGCATATGAGGGAGCAGCTTGACTTTTTGTCTACTGAAGACAGCATCACAAGATAAGGCTGTATATACCTTTCTGTGGTTCAAATGAAAGCACTGATAGGATGTTACAGCTGAGCTATACTAAATACAGACTTATTCAATCCCCTTTTACACAACTACGTTTAACTACTTCAGAACTTAAATTTCATCTCAGATTGGTCATTGTAGATGGATGTTTAGTTGCACTGACCACCCCAAAACTCCAGTCTCCAGGTAACTTAGTAACATCACCATTCAGACAACAGCAGAGAGCAGTAATCAAAGGCTCACAGTATCAGGCCAGGTGTGGTGGCTCACATCTGTAATCCCAGCACTTTGGGAGGCTGAGGAGGGAGGATTGCTTGAGTCCAGGAGCTGGAGACCAGCCTGGGCAACATGGCAAAACTCCATCTCTACAAAAAAAAAAAAAAATAAAAATTAGCTGGGTGTGGTGATGTGTGCCTGTAGTACCAGCTACTCAGGAGGGTGAGGTGGGAGGACAGCTTGAGGCTGGGAAGTTTGAGGCTGCAGGGAGCCATGCACTCCAGCCTGGGTGAGAGAGCAAGATCGTGCCTCAAAATAAATAAATAAATAAATAATAAAAAAATGCTCCACCAGAATCTTTCTCAACTCCCCCTTCCCCGCCCCCCCCCCACAACATGCTGGACTTAGGTTGCACTTTTTAAAAGAAGCAAACAGTGAAACATTGATCCCCATTTTTTTGTACAATGTATCTCATGAAAGGAAGTCTCTAAATCTTGTAAAGGGTAGAAAACCACAGTTCTTGCCTATGCACTCATTAGAGACCCACTGTAGTCACTTAAGTGTTGATTGTGTTATCAGTGGTAAGTGAAGTCATCTGCCTAGTCACAAACCCCTCTTTTGCTCTCGCTGGTGTTTTTAACTCTCAAGTAACTGGAACAAAACTTACGACAGATCATGGCAGCAATGTGTTTTCAGAATTAATTTGGCAGATACAGCATAATCCATTACAACAACACAAGTTATTTGCAAATCACACCTAAGCATAAGTGTCATTTTAATTTGGTTGAGTATAGAAAAATACTATATATACAATATATAGTATATACTATGTCTATGTCTGCATTAGTTTAAACAGCTCCCTGCTATCACTTCCTTCTTCCACCTCTTCCCTTCAGAATTGTGTTACTGAATTGTTTCAGCTTTGTTTGTAGTATTAACATTATACAAAAATAACTTTACAGATTGCAGGAAGATGTGGCCAACAATAGCGAAAATTAAATAGAAAATAGTCTATTTAATTTCAATCCAATGCTCCTGTGTGCAAATCAGGGAAACTTCAGCAATCTTGCATCTGTCAGAAACCTGAGAAGAGTCAGAGGTCTCATGGAGAACTCATTAAGAAATCCCTCAAGTACAATTTATTATGTGGCCTTTTACAGACACTCAGCCTGGTACAGAGGAGAAAGACCACAACAGCCTGAGCTGAATTAATTTAGTTACTTTGTATAAGAACTACTGAATTAAATGATGATTCAAGTGGGTAGGAGAGAGAGCAGAACAGAAGCTCAGACCCAAAATAAGCAATAGATGGCTTAATTCAAACTACCAAAAACTTGTGTTTAAAGCCCAGTCTCAAACATCTTATACTCAGAACGTTCAGCACTAGAACTGAAATTACAATGTATTGCTACTTTATTTTTAAATGCTAGGGATAACGCCTGTTATAATTTGAGGTTTTACTGAACCTGTACTTACCAAACCAATAAACAAGAAAAAGCACAGCCCTAGAACACAACAGAGCACAGACAATCCTGTTATCCTTCCCTAGCTTTCCCAAGAAGAACTCACAGCACTATTTTCAGTCTTATGTTGATAGGAGGTTCAGAAAGCCAACAACAACCAGAAATTACACTAACACACCAAATAGCCCTCTTCTGCATGAATAGGCAATGTTAGGTAATGCCTATTAACACCAAAATCTATTCTGCTAGATATCATGTTCTGTATACACTGAAAATACACCATTCATAAACCAAAATTATAAAAGTGTTCATTTTAATGACATAACTGTCACATTAAAGCCTTCATATTTCAGAATGACAAGAAAGTCTGGAAACATAGGCAAATATTTTCCATTTTTGACAGTGTTAAGTGACCAATGAATGCCAGCACTTGATGAGTGGAGGGAAAGTAACCAGGAGTGATTCCAACAAGATGGCACCCACCCCCTTACACCATATTGGTGAGGCAAGCTGGATGAAGATTTCCAAAGAAAGCAGCCCTGTGAACTGGGCTTCAGGCTTGCCAGATCTGGACTCCCTCGATAGCTTCTTCTGGAGTGCACTTAAAACACAGATTTATTCCGTGAAAATCAAGCAGCATCACAGATGCACATGCAGGGACTGACAGAAATGCTGCATTCATGTACCACATTCATGGAAATCTTGCACTATCTGTTGTTAATGAGGGCCGACATTAATCATGTGACAGCAAGAAATCATTTGCTCATGTAGATTCACCTAGTTTACAGAAGTTTGTGGTTATCTTACCATTTGACACAGTGAAGCCACCATATGTTCTGAGAGCTTGTCACATTAAAGTACTTCCATCAACCTAAGGTTGGCACTGCAAACACTGAATGGGAACAGCATTCCTCCTTGAACCCAATGGGTTCTGCTGTCTGTGTGGTTTACTAAAAGGCAAAAAGCTGGGTCCCACCTGAGGTTGGCACTGCAAACACTGAATGAGCACAGTGTTCCTCCTTGAACCCAAGAGGCTCTGCTGTCTGTGTGGTTTACCAAAAGGCAAAAAGCTGGGTCTCAGTCAACTGCTGAATGCATTAGAGTACAGAGGCTGTAGCCCTCAGGCCTCCCCCTCACTGCAAGGGTAACACAGGAAAGATAACCTCCCATCTTCCACACGCCAGCGGGGAGGAGGGGAAAGAACCTACACAAGTTGAGCAGCCCTTTTTCAGTTAAGCAAGTCAGTGGCCTTAAGCACCACCCAAAACCACACACACACACACACACACACACACACAACACCCTGCTGAAGGTATCACCACCTTAACCCAAACCTGGTACCTCTGCCACCAAGGCCAGCCTGGGCAAAGATTAACCTGTGGTCTTCGGCCTTGGGTTCACTGACAGGGCCACCTTGGAGAGACAGCGGGCCAACTTTCTGTTTGTTTTAAAGGAAATGCTTCCTGGCACATGTTTAGGACTCTGAACTCTGCACATGAAGCCACGTGGTTAGTGTTAATCTGGCTCCATCCACTCACGATCGGCCAAAGCAACCTCTTTCCGAGGGCAGCCCCTGGCTGGGTAATCGACACCATCTCGTTCAAGTCACGCGGGCTCCCACCGGATTCCCCGGAGCCTAGTGCCGCGGCCTCTCCACACAGCAATCCTCCCATGGGAGGGGAGCGGGGAGGAAAGGGGTTAGGGGGTTTCAGCGAGGAGGGACTCACACCTGTGAGGCCAATGGCTCTAGCGGCTCAGGTGAAGTCCGAGGGCGCGGGACAGGAGGAGACGCCCGCCCTTCCAGTCAAGCCGACTTTGCACTAGCAGAGTGCGCCGGCGCCCTACTTGTGATGCCCACCTGTAGCCACAGCAAACAAACTTTCCCCCCTTTCTGGGTTGGAAGAATCCGGTGCCTTACGCCACCCCCTGGCCCAAGCCGGTGGCGGCCCGGAGCTCCGCGGACTCCTCACCTGATACCCCTAAAACCCCAACCTGGTCTGTCCCAGAGCGCAACCCCCGCACTGCCCACGCACCCATTTGGGGTATGCAGAGTGGAGGATCTGGGTTGCTAGCTGGATATTAGGAATGGGGGGAGCGGGGAGACTCGGTTCACTGCCCTTTGCAACTCCAGCTCCCAACTTTGCCAGCCGCGCAGCCGCTGCCTTCCAGTTCCCTCTGCGCCGCGCAACCGGCTCCCTCAGCTTCTCCTACGCCGTCCTCTGGGAGGGAGCTCCCCAAGGCCAGCCGGAACCCCGCGCGCCCGGCGCACTTACAGCCATAGCGGGGTCTCTGCAGCGACGGCAGCTCTTCGCGGGGCATCCTGCGCGGCTCCGGGGGCCCGCCCGGGGCGCGCCCCCCGCGGCTCCCCTCGCTGGCCAGGCTCGCGGGCTCTGCGCCCCGCCGGCGCGCTCGGATCCCGCCTCTTGCCGATTTCCCGGGGCCGCCCGAAGATCTGCGACCCGCTCCCTCGGTGCTCTCTCCCCAGCGCCAGCCGCGGCCGCAGCGCGCTGACACTGGAGTAAAAGTGAACTCTCCTCCTTCGCTCCCTGGCCGGCCGCCGCCGCCTCCCGCAGCAGGTTTCCTTTCTCCTCCAGCCAGGCCCCGTTATTCTCCGCGGTGGGAGCGCGCGCCGAGACGCAGCGACCCCTACCGCGTGCTGGCCGCAGCGCCCAGGCCGCGTGGACCCGCCCCTTCTCCCTCGGGGGAGAGGGAAGGGGCCGAGAGGGACGCTGGGCCGGGACCCCCTGCAGCTGGGGCCCCCGCACAGCTGGCGGCTTGGGGGTGGCGGCCGCCCCGCCTTATTTCTCGCTTCTGGAGCGTTTCGAGGGTGGAAGTGAACCAACGCGGAGAAGTGCAAGAAAAACCGCAGAAGTCACAGGCAGCCCTGCGTGTCCGGGGTGTTGCTCAGTTACTGAGGGACAAACAGCGCGGTTCCTTTTCCACTGGGGAGATTTCACGTTGACTTTTGTTCGTCGTCTTCGTTTTTTTTTTTTTTTTTTTTTTTTTTTTTGCTTTTTGTTTTTTGGTTTTTTTTTTTTTTTTGCTTCAAAACTTGCTTCTGTCACTTTTTGTCTACAAAATAACAGGGTTCCCCTTATGACAAGAAACTTGAGTGTATGTGTGCTGGAGGAACAAGATAACCCAAGCAAGCACTCAAAACACAACTGCGAGTCATCCCCCTCCCTCCGATCACCTTGTGCCCGCCCCCGCCCCAATGTGCAGAGCCTTCGCTCAAGCCCAGCTGGGGTCGCAAGCCACAGAAACCTTTTCCGGCTAAGCTTTTAAGGAAATTAAACTGCATGTGGCTGTTTTGAAATTGGGGTTTTCATGCGGTCGCCAGGAGCTATTTTTCTCTTTGTGCCTCAGTGTGATAAAATCTGGAGGGAATGAGGGACGCTTCTGTATCTGTGCCCTCACCTGTTTGACAATTGTGAAATGTGTAGGTGACCCGATAACAGGAAAAACAAACTGAGGGAGGGCGATAAGAAATTATTTAGACCTGGGCGCGGCGGCTCACGCCTGTAATCCCAGCAGTTTGTGAAGCCGAGGCACAAGGATCCCTTGAGCCCAAGAATTCCAGACCAGCCTGGGCAACATAGCAAGACCCCCGTCTCTACAAAAAAAATGAAAACATAAAAATTAGCCGGGCATGGTGGGTGCGCCTGCAGTCCCAGCTACTCAGGAAGCTGAGGTGGGAGGATTGCTTGAGTCCGGGAGGTCGAGGCTGCTGCGGGTTGTGATTGCACCACTGCACTCCAGCCTGGGTGACAGTGCAAGACCCGTGGGGGGGGAGGGGGGGGAGAAAGAAAAATTGTTTCGCTAAGGAAATGGTGGCATAGTGACACTAATCATTTTTTATTATGCAAGGATACAGAGGATGACCAGCTGTTTTCCATTTCAGATAGGAGAGGTAGTCCTTCTCAAACTTGTTGAAACTCAGATTCTTGGGCCCCACCCTCAGAATTTCCGACTCAATGGGTCTGGGCTGGGGCTCTTGAATTTGCATTTCTAATTTCTAGCATACTGCCAGGTGATGCTGACACTGCAGAGCGTGCTTAGAGTGGCTCTGTGAGTAGTAGATGCGCACAGGGACGTAAACTGTACACAGGGAACTCAATTCAGACGGATAGCAAAATAATTTTTTTTCCCCCTGGTGGCATTAGATTCTCACCTGTTTGGAATGGGATGAATTGGGTTTTCCTTTCTTAAAAAGCAGAAGCCTCTCAGGATAAGAACAATTCAAAGGCAAAATGGCCACATTTGAGGCACAGCACCCTGTCAATCGATATTCACCCAGAAGAGAAATGTGAAAGGCGATTTTCCTGCGTGTCAGGAGATGCTGAATTAAATGATGTCTAAAGTTCATTCCATCTCTGTTGTTCCATTTGTGAAGTGTTAACAATTAAGTACTTAACACATACCAATTTTCTTATAAGTGTATGACTTAGGGACCAAATAAATGAGTAGTCTATATATTTAGAGGTGGGCAGAAAATCACTGTAAACTAACATGGTCCAGGAAGGTGATAGGGTTTGAAAGTGTGGCTTGAAGTGGAAGTGTGGTAAAAGCTGGATGGAGAGCATCCAAAGGAAAGAGACAATGAGGTGGAGCACAAGGCTGGGTTGGAGCTGAATTGGTTGGACTGGATTGGAGCCGTGAAGCTGTCATCAGGTTGTGGAGGGCCCTGAGTGTCCAGCTAAGAGGACTGGAGATTATCGTAGAAACATTCAAGAGATCTTAAAGGTTTTGAGTATGGAAGCTGCAGAATGCAAGGGAGTTTAGCAGGTCATAGGATAGGTTGGGATGGAACAACTTGGAGATGTTGATGCCCCGTGGAAGGGGTCTGGACAGAGATTGAAGAGAGAGGTAAGAAGAGCCTTCATGAGGCTGACGTCAGTAAGGGAGATGAAGGGGGTATTTTAATACACTCAAGTTGGTGCCATCAACATGTATAGATATTACACACACTAACAAGTAGATTAAGTAGAGTAAATATCTGTTAATAGTAGAAAGTGAAGGTTAAAGTATAAATAGGTGATTGGGAGGGCAGTAGTTCTAATTTCATGTTCTAGCTGCTCAGCTCTTTGAAGAATCTGAGGTGGCTTCAAGGCCCTGTCATGGGTAATGTTTCTATGAAGAACTTTAAACACTAAGATGAAACTGGAAAGCCAAATGCTCTTGTTATTTTGCAAGTGCTAACATTAATCATGGGCATTTTGGTCTGCACTCATTGGATAACAATACTGTCTCACAGGTCACTTCATCTCAGCATCTCAGAAAAGAAATTTGCAGAATGCTGGACTATTTTAGGGTTTGACATTAGAGAATGATTCAAATAGGTACAAGGCAATGTGTCAGCTTACTTTGCCATCTGATTGTGCTTGCAATAATATTAGAAACAAAAATGAAGGCCATCTAGTGAAAAAAAATTTTCAAGAAGGCAAGAGAGTTTTTTTTAATTAATGTAAAATAAAAACAACACTAATAAACCACTAGACACGCCGAAACAATTTTTAAGCAATATTATTTTTAAAAATTATTGTTTTTAAGGCCCATCTGTTTTCTTTTGACAAGTTGAAATAAAGGTGTTTGGGAAAATGCAATTTTTAAAATAACAGATTATATCAAAAGCATCAAAAGGGAAAAAAAGTATGTCTCAGTAAAAGTCTTAGCACACTTTAATATTCTATTTGCCTTTGAGATGACTTGGTTATTTTCCAATAATATCACATTATTGATCAATGTTACATGCATACCCAAAATAGTGACTGTTGCCGGAAGTGAGGAATGAGGAAATCATAGAAAAGAAATTATTCAAGCCTTTTTCAAAGTACTGGGAGCACTTGGGTTATTAAAATTTTCTAACTTGCTCCCATTTCCAAAAAAAGAGAGATACTGAAAAGAAATAGAAAGTGCACTTTATTGCAAAGGAGACTCCTATGTCTAAAAAGAAAACTGTTACAGTCCAACTTCAATTTTACAAAAAAATTAAAAAGAATCAGAAATGAATGAAACAATCAGTGTTTGCATTTTTTAGTAGGGATGGGGTTTCACCATGTTGGCCAGGCTGGTGTCAAACTCCTGACCTCAAGTGATCCACCTGTGTCTGTCTCCCCAAAGTACTGGGATTACAGGCATGAGCCACCATGCCAGGCTGAATTCGAGCTTCTTGACAACTGGAACTTGGGGTCTAATTCATCATTGCTGTGTGTCCAGGATGTATAGCAATGCCTGGCATGTAGTAGCTGCTCAATTATTTTGTGGCAATCATGAATTTACTATGATAAATTATATGCACCAGTCAATATACTAGAAATAGTTGTTACTTTCATTCCAGTAACAACTCTGGAAAGAAGATGGAGATATCCTTATTTAACAGTAAAGCAACAGACTCACAGAGACTGGTAGTATACGGCAGAGCTGGGTTTATCTGAGTCCACACAGTTTCCCCAACAGAAACCAATAAATGAACTACAATTTTCAACATTTTCACCTTTTACCAAATACATGTTGTCTATTCCTAGGTGAACACTAAAGGACCTACTACAAATGACTCCAAGTTACCATCATCTATTTGCCATTACAAAGAACTAGGACCCTGGGGTCCATTTTGTATCCAGGCAATAGTTCTGATTATAGATTTATTGCTAATCCGTTATAGTTCCTTATTGGTCTTCTATGCATGAATGAGACAAAATCTGAATGGTGCTTACTAAAGGGCTCTCTACCACATACCTGTAAAGTTGTTCTGAATCAATGTCTTAAAATCATTTATGCTTTCCCGTTGACCACACTCCAAGTATACTTTATTTTAATCTCGGATTGATCTATCTTTGGCAGTAGTTCATTGTCCTAGCTTTACTCTTCCCTGCCTGACCCATTCCCTTCTGGAAGATTCTGTATTAATTGATTGATGACAGAGAAAATTCTAGATGACCTATGAGAGCTTGGATATTTTGAATGAAGCTTCACAATTTAACAGGGAATGAAAATGAAAACACCCATTAGGTGCCAAAAATGTTTAACAAGTGTGGGGAATTGGGAACTCTCATAGAGTGTTAAGGGGGGCGTGACTTTGAGCAACCATTTCAAGGAATAAGTTGGTCATCTCTAGTTAAAGTAAAGATGTACATTTCCTGAAACCTAGCAACTTCACATCTATTAAGGTACTCTAGTGAAGCTCCCACATACAGGAGGACATGTACAAGGATGTCCACTCCAGAGAAAAACAAAACAACCTAAATGGCCTGTAGTGGCAGGATGGATGGACAGATGTCGTGGTATAGAAAAACAAGATAGAGAAGGTCGGGCACGGCAGCTCATGCCTGTAATCCCAGCACTTTGGGAGGCCGAGGCGGGTGGATCACTTGAGGTCAGGAGTTCAAGATCCTCCCTGACTAATATGGTGAAACCCCATCTCTACTAAAAATACAAAACTTAGCTGAGCATAGTGGCAGGTGCCTGTAATTCCAGCTACTTGGGAGGCTGAAGCGGGAGAATTGCTTGAACCCGGGAAGTGGAGGTTGCAGCGAGCCGAGATTGCACCACTGCACTCCAGCCTGAGTGACAGAGTGAGACTCCATCTCAAAAAAATAAAATAAAATAAAATAAAAATAAGATAAAGAATGATAAATGCAATGTTATGCCATATATGTGCAATTATAAACACATGAAATAATAGTACATAATATATGTTGCGATAGATGCATATGGTAAAAGTATAAAAAACATGTACAGGAAGAACATACCAATTTCAGAATAGAAATAACCTCTGAGAAATTAGAGAAGAAAATGGAAGCCAAAGATGTAGACAAGGAACATCAAATGTATCTATAACATTTAATTTCCTTTTTAAAAGCCTAAGGAAATATGACATTTGTTATATTCAGGGGCTATGTACATAAGTATTTGATGTTTTATCCTCTATGTCTTTCTTTTGTTTGTGATGCTTTTCAAAACTTTTTTTTTAAGGAACAAGTATTCTGTTAATATATTCAAAATAAAAATAATGTCTTAGTTTGTTGGTTTACCACTTTTTAAAGTTCAGATTTGTTAAGTTTTCTTGATAGAGGCAAATCTATATTATTTCAAAACAAGGCCCCAGTGAGATGTTGATGGTGGCAATATGAACATGCTAACACATATGTCTTTCTAAGAAGGTGCTTATGATTTATTGAAAGAGTTGTAGCTTCTACCCTAAAACTCAGCTGCTTCCTAGGGGGCTGCTAAGAACCACCTGCTGATGACCAGCATCTTGATTTTCAGATTGGTTAGTGACTCCTAATCCTCCTGTTCACACTTACCAAGGAATAGCTCTTCATGGATGAATGAAGAGTTGATCACAGGTCTGGCCTATTGTTGAGGCAGGAATTGCCACACTGTCATAAAGTACTACTTATGCATTTTGGTGGGTCCTCCTTCATTATAAAGTCTTTCTGGGCCAGGCATGGTGGCTCACACCTGTAATCCCAGACTTTGGGAGGCCAAGGTGGAAGATCACTTGAGGCCTGGAATTTGGGACCAGCCTGGGCAACATAGCAAGACCCCTTTCTGTAAAGAAAAAAGGAAAAAAATTTATAAAAATAAAATCAAGTCTTTCTGTTTGTTTTGTTTTGTTTTGCTACCCAGCTCCTAATGCTCAGTTACTGTTTGTTAAGAGTTAACTTCGCATCTGGATCTGGTCAGCCCCTGGCCAAGTGCAAAAGCCAATAGTGAACCAAAGAGTATCACGGCAAGGGAGGCAGACATCACCAAAGACTGCATTTTGTCAGACCATAAATAAAACTGCCACCCCAAACTCCACAGGCAAAACCAGAATTGTTCAATTCCATCTACTCTTCATCTACTAAAACACGTCTTTCCTCTGATTTCCATACCCTGTTCATACACACATTTTCGGTCACTTAGGTTCAAAACCTCAATCATTTTGCATTCCTTCAGAATCATTCCTTAGTATCCAGTCAGTCCCTCAGCCTTGGTGATTTTTTTGTTCCTGTGACTCTCCTTTGCTGATGTCTCTTCTTTCTTCTTGGCTCCCATCATCACCCACCATGACTCTGATTCAAGCTGTCACACCATCTTACACCTGGACTGTTGCAAGGGTGATTTCTGTGCTGTTTCTTTCCTTCTTGCAATTTAGTTTGCTTGCTTCCTCCTCAGAATTCCTCTGTCAAATACCATACAGTGTTATTGTGAGAAAAAAAATAAAATAAATAGCTCATAGCAGTCTGAATTCTGTGAGATATGCAAGCCCAGAGAGACATGAATATGGGACTTCATGCCCCCTTCCATGCCTGGGGGCAATAGTTTAAAGTCATTTTAAAGGCTGGGCGTGGTGGTTCACGCCTGTAATCTCAGCACTTTGGGCGGCCAAGGTGGGTGGATCGCCTGAGGTCAGGAGTTCGATACCAGCCTGGCCAACATCACAAAACCCTGTCTCTATTGAAAATACAAATAATCAGTTGGGCTTGGTGGTGGGTGCCTGTAATCCCAGCTACTCAGGAAGCTGACATAGGAGAATCGCTTGAACCCAGGAGCCGGAGGTTAGAGTGACCCAAGATCTCACCATTGCCCTCCAGCCTGGGCAAGAAGAGTGAAACTCCATCTCAAAATAAATAAATAAATAAATAGTCATTTTATTCCTGACAGCTGCTTCACCCATTATCTTCATGTTCCTGAAAATTTGTGATACAAAGAACAATGGATAGCCAATCAATAGCTTATGTTATTTTAATGTAATTCTTAGTAAACAACTTAGGAACTGCCTCTTCCTTTAAAAGCCTACTTGTAACTGCTGCTAATTGGGGTGTGTATTCAGGGCAACTTGAGTCTATGCTTCTGGATTGAAATCCTCAAGGTTAGCCCAAATAAACTCTCTGCTTCTATTAATTCTGCCTCAGCTTTTTCCTTTTTCTTTTTTGCGATAGGGTCTCACTCTGTCACCCTGGCATGATCACAGCTCACTGAAGCCTTGACTTCCCAGGCTCAGGTGATTCTCCTGCCTCAGTCTCCTGTGTAACTGGAACTACAGGTGCATGCCACCATACATGGCAATTTTTTTTTTTTTTTTTTGAGACGGAGTCTCGCTCTGTCGCCCAGGCTGGAGTGCAGTGGCCGGATCTCAGCTCACTGCAAGCTCCGCCTCCCGGGTTTACGCCATTCTCCTGCCTCAGCCTCCCAAGTAGCTGGGACTACAGGCGCCTGCCACCTCACCCGGCTAGTTTTTTTTTTGTATTTTTTAGTAGAGACGGGGTTTCACCAGGTTAGCCAGGATGGTCTCGATCTCCTGACCTCGTGATCCGCCCGACTCGGCCTCCCAAAGTGCTGGGATTACAGGCTTGAGCCACCGCGCCCGGCCAATTTTTTTTTTTTTTTTTGTAGTTTTTTATAGAGACGGGGTTTCACCATGTTGCCCAGGCTGGTCTCAAACTCCTGGGCTCAAGTGATTCTCCTGCCTCAATCTCCCAAAGTGCTGGAATTACAGGCATGAGCCAGGCGCCTGGTCGGCTTCTTCCTTTTAGGTCAGCAAGTGGTTCTCCCTTTCTGTTAGCAGTGGCGAATTTGAATGGGATTGCAGCAACCTCAATTCTTGAGTCCTCAGAGGAAGGAATTCAACTGAGGGGCAAAAGGCAGAGGGAGAGATCAAGGCAAGTTTTAGAGCAGGAGTGAACATTTATTAAAAAGTTTTAGAGTAAGAAAAGAAAGATGTAGAGTACACTTGGAAGAAGGGCAAGCAAACAACTTGAGAGATTCAAGTGCATGATTTGACCTTTGACTCGGGGTTTTATACATTGACATGCTTTCAGGGGGTTGCATCCCTTCTTCCATGATTCTTCCCTTGGGGTTGGCTGTCCACATGCACAGTGGCCCGTCAGCATTTGGGAGGGACTGCAGGCACAGTGTGTTTACTGCAGTTATGCACAGGCTCACTTGAGGCGTTCTTCCCTCACCAGTTGAGTGTTCCTAAAAGAAGGTCACATACCAATTAAACTGCCATTTTGTCTCAGAGTGCACATGCTTGAGCCCACTCACTCAACTCCTGACTTGAGCCCACTCACTCAACTCCTGAGATTTTATTGGGACGCTGCTGATCACCAGGTTCAGGGTTTTTCTTTTTCTTTTTTTTTTTTTTTTTTTGAGATGGAGTCTCGCTCTGTCGCCCAGGCTGGAGTGCAGTGGCCAGATCTCAGCTCACTGCAAGCTCCACCTCCCGGGTTTACGCCATTCTCCTGCCTCAGCCTACCGAGTAGCCGGGACTATAGGCGCCTGCCACCTCACCCGGCTAGTTTTTTGTATTTTTTAGTAGAGATGGAGTTTCATTGTGTTAGCCAGGATGGTCTCGATCTCCTGACCTCGTGATCCTCCCGTCTCGGCCTCCCAAAGTGCTGGGATTACAGGCTTGAGCCACCGCGCCTGGCCAGGTTCAGGGTTTTTCTGTCTCTGGGACATTCCCTTGGCTGCAACCAATTATTATTTTAGAGAGACAGTGTAACAACTGCCTGACGGTCACCTGATGATCACCTGACATTTCCAGTGTGGGTGGGGGCCCTCTCCTGCCTGCTCATGTCTGACTAACTGCCTCCTGTAACACTTTGAGTCTTTAGCAAATACTACCTTAGTTGCTACTTATGTTTCTATTGTTTCCTTGATTTAAAAAAATAAAAAAGGTCAGCATCTGGAGTTCCCAGATTTTGCTTTTATTACCCACAATAGCAGACAAAACAAGTAACCTCAAAGGGTCCAAAAAAACAGTGCGGGAAGTTATAGCTGTTGAAAGCCTGCTGATTTTCTGTTGGTCTAAAAGAAAGAAGCAGAGGCAAAATTAATATAGTTTATTTGGTCCAATAAATTTATTTGAGGACTGCAGCTTGGGACACGCTTCCGAGTCACCTTGGGGAGCGCTCAAAAGAACAAGAGAAGCTCAAGTTTGTTGTTGTTGTTGTTGTTTTGAGATGGAGTCTTGCTCTGTCACCCAGGCTGGGGTGCAGTGGTGCCATCTCGGCTCACTGCAAGCTCCGCTCCCTGGGTTCACGCCATTCTCCTGCCTCAGCCTCCCAAGTAGCTGGGACTATAGGCGCCCGCCACCATGCCAAGCTAATTTTTTTGTATTTTTAGTAGGGACGGCATTTCACCATGTTAACCAGGATGGTCTCAATCTCCTAACCTCGTGATCCGCCCGCCTCGGCCTCCCAAAGTGCTGGGAATACAGTTGTGAGCCACTGCGCCCGGCCGAGAAGCTCAAGTTTTTAAATAAAAAGATGAATCAGGAAAGGGAGTGATTATAAAAGTTGTTCTTTCAGAATTCTCATTGGTTTACAGAAGTAACATTGGTTAGTGATGGGCAATACATTGTAGAACTATGTGATGTGTGGCATTTTTTGTAGCTACTTGGCATCAGTTAGTCTAGAGCCCACAAAGCATATTTGGTTCAAGAGATAATTATGTAACTCAAGGAAGAGAGAGACTGAATGCTATTACTTTTCTTTGTTTTTTTTAGACACAGTTTTACTCTGTTGCCCAGGCTGGAGTACAGTAGTGTGAGCTTGGCTTACTGCAACCTCTGCGTCCTGGGTTCAAGTGACTCTCCTGCCTCAGCCTCCCGGGTATTACAGGCACTCACCACCACACCTGGCTAATTTTCGTATTATTAGTAGAGATGGGATTTCTCTATGTTGGCCAGGTTGGTCTGGAGCTCCTGGCCTCAAGTGATCTGCCCGCCTTGGCCGCCCAAAGTGCTGGGATTACAGGCGTGAGCCACCCAGCCAGCCCTGTTATATTTTAAATGCCTCTCTGGGTCTGATAATTTAACGGGGCTCACCTTCCTCAGGTTAAAAAGTTTTCTTTCTCACTTCCATGAGTAGAATTCTAAACTAGTATTTTCTTCCTAGAGACTCTGAGAGTCTAAAAATTGAGAGGTTTCATGGAGTTGGAATTTGAAGTTTATCCAGTATTCGGTAGGTGCTCAACAAAGATTTGACACTAAATAGAGAGATCTGTTTGGGTCTTGACAAGTGATGACATCAACAAAAAATATCTGCCTACTGCATATAGAGATTATCATTTGATCTCTGTAGTTTCTAAGCCGGGTTTAGTAAAAACAATTGGTTTGAGAAAACTTTTCATTTTCCTAAGATGTCTGTATTTGAAGCATGTTGGCGTGTCAGAGTTTTTGTTTTATCAGGTCACATGTTAGATATTTTTGTGAGAATTTAATATGAACAAAGACCACATATACAGCACAAGGGTGGTGGTGTTGAGATGTAAGACAGGAACCTCCCGCTGATCAGCCACAAGGCCCTTTGGGGGAGGGGAGGCACCGCAGTCACCAGAAAAACCCTGCTTCATGTTCTGTCATTTTAAACTCTTCATGTTTATTGTGAGATTTCACATAACCCTCAGCCCTTCTTCTCACTCAAAGTTCTACACGTTGCCTAGCAGTGTTGCTTTAAGTTATTTTAAAACAAATTTAAACTGTTTTCACTTTGAGAGTGAATTCTACACTTTCTTGAAAGAACTGAAGACATTCTGGGAGGTAAAATTAAACAAAATAGAACAGATTTAGTCATTTATCTTTTGCAAACTGTAATGCTAACTTGAAGTGCCCTTTAAAATGTAGTATATTAAGCTCTTCTGAATGTCTGGAGTTTATGTCTTCTCAGGAAACCTGTTAATTAATATAAACTTGAGGCCTAGAACAATGCTTCATTGAAACTGTATGAGGTATGTTAATAAAAACAGACAAAAAAAGCATTATGCTGGAAATGCTATAGAAGGGATTCATGCACCAGGTGAGAGTTCCATTTCAATAAGCGACAAAATCTTTGATCAAAATTTTGAAAATCTGGTCCCAATCCATATGCAATTCCTTTTCAGGATCACCAGAGATTTAGCTGGAATTCCCCATGGGCTGAGAAAACCCATGCTCCCTTTGATTTTCTTTCTAATTTTTACACTAACTTATTTGTAAACAAATGACAAATAATACTTTTAAATGTTACGTGGCTTTTGTATTCTTTATTCTGTTTTGAGCATTATTCAAAATTTTTCTTATTCTGCTACTTAAGTTAGTGCTTCTCTCTGGTAATATAATTTTCAATAGAATTCAGCTAACACTGAATATCCACTCTGTTTCAAGGTCTTGGTCAGTTTTAGAGTAATTGGCCTCAAAAATTAGGTTTTGGATTTTTTTTTTTTTGAGACGGAGTCTCGCTCTGTTGTCCAGGCTAGAGTGCAGTGGCACGATCTTGGCCCACTGCAACCTGTGCCTCCTGTGTTCAGCGATTCTCCTGCCTCAGCCTCCTGAGTAGCTGGGATTATAGGTGTGTGCCACTATGCCCGGCTAATTTTTGTATTTTTAGTAGAGATAGGGTTTCACCATCTTGACCAGGCTGGTCTCGAACTCCTGACCTCGTGATCCACCTGCCTTGGCCTCCCAAAGTGCTGGGATTACAGGCGTGAGCCACTGCACCCAGCCAGGTTTTAGATTTTTAAATGAGATATACTGGCATGCTTGGCTATGCACAGTGGTTTATTCCCTAAATAAATAAGAGTTTTCGATTGAATTCAGCTATGTATAGTGACAGCCTGGGCACTAATGCTACAAAGTTAGTGTTATGAAATCTAGAAGATTTCTCAGGAACAAAAGTGTTTTATGCTACCAAAAATTGCATATAGGGTAGTGGTGGTGGAGTGAGAGATAATGTGTATGATTTTTCAAGAACTCTTCCAAAATGGTTCAGTGATTGCATAAACCTTTTCAATGCATGCTCCATTTATTTATTTATTTATTTATTTATTTATTTATTTATTTATTTATTTATTGAGGCAGAGTCTCGCTCTGTTACCCAGGCTGGAGAGCAGTGGCCTGATCTTGGCTCACTGCAACCTCTGCTTCCCGGGTTAAAGTGAGACCAGCCTGGCCAACATAGCAAAATCCCTGTGGCCATGTGTCACCATGCCCAGCTAAATTTTGTACTTTTAGTGGAAACAGGGTTTCACCATGTTGGCCAGGCTGGTCTTGAACTCCTGACTTCAGGTGATCTGCCTACCTTGGCCTCCCAAAGTGCTGTGCTGAGATTACAGGCATGAGCCACCGTACCTGGAATTTTTTTTTTTTTTTTTTTTTTTTTACTTGAGACTGAGTCTTGCTCTGTGGCCCAGGCTGGGGTGGAAAGGCACAATCTTCGTTCACTGAGTTGAGCCAAGATCTTTGATCTCTGCCTCCTGAGTTGAAGCAATTCTCCTGCCTTAGACTCCCGAGTAGCTGAGACTACAGGTGCACACCACCACGCCTGGCTAATTTTTTGTATTTTCAGCAGAGATGGGGATAACCTGACCTCAGATTATCTGCCTACCTCGGCCTCCCAAAATGTTGGGATTACAGGCGTGAGCCACTGTGCACAACCAATGCATGGTACCTTGAAACCCACTGCCTTCCTTGAGCAAAATAATCCACAATAGGAACAATGGTTTTCTTTGTTTTTGCTGTCTTCTTATTCCTTGTTACAGATCTTGAGACAAAGCAATTAAAGGTTTTGTTCTGTATTTTTTTAAAATTAGGTTTTGGAATTCCAGTTGTGTTTACTTCTCTTGCTTTAGTTGCTTAGTCCCTTTAAAAATCCCCAGGATCTAGTGGCCAAGGACCACAAAGGAAAGAGGTCACATTCCCCCTTTCTTCCTCCCTATAATCTTATACTGGGAGGCACTGATTCTTCTCCTCTGATGCTTCTAACAGACTTCATTGATACCTCAGATGAAAGAGTCCTATTTTAGGAAAATTTTTTCAAAGAAAGAAAAAGGAAAAGGAAAGACGCAAGCTTGAGCTGGCATATAAAATGACTACTTTCAGGTAATTTTCATTTCTTCCCCAAAGAGTTCTCAGGTCTCCATGACTTGGAATGCTTCATAAATCATGTGTTGTTCTGATTTTATAGCTCTTTGGTTTTATTCATGGCTCTATACCCAGTGCTTTGCATAGAGTAGGCACCCAGTGAATATTTGTCAAATCAATGAATGGTTAACTCCAATCTCAATTCTCTCCAAAATTAATTTATTGTTTTATCTTCTATCACTTGTCTCAAACTGAAATTGATTTCTTGCCTCTCTCAGGCTCTTTGATGCCAGCAAGGCCTGTTGGAAAGGAGAAGTGCAATAATTTCCCATATTTGGCTAATGACCAAACAGCACCTGGTTGCATCAGAGGCTAATTCTTGGTACCTGACCTATATATGAATTAATGAGCACCTACATTGCAGTATCTCCACCCAGAAAATAACAGAGCAGCAGCATAGCAGAATGGTATAAAATATGAGCATGGAATCTGGAAAGAGAATCAACTCTGATGTCTCTGAGAAGGAAAAACACTGTGTAACCTCTTGGAAAGTCACTCACAGGCTTTCAGTGCAAGCATGTTCATTCCAGAGAGCCAAAAAGTTCAACTTCTAGAAAGAGTCTTATGATTGTGGACAGGCTCCCGTGGTGAGAATAAGTCCAGTTAGAGAAAAGCACTGTGGCAACAGCAGGTCATACTCAAGTGGCTCCAGCTCCAGGAACTCCGACAGGGGGCAAAAGTTATGTCAACATGTTCTAGTAGCTCCACTGTCTAGGGACCCGGGAGAAAGAGAGTGGTCAGGAAAAACACAAGCTGCATAAATAAAAGGAGAAGAATGACAGGTTGTGCCTAAGAATAGAAAAAGAAATATTTCAAGGGTCATAGTGTCGTTGAGCTGAGTCTATGGTCAACAAAACATCATCGCAGGGCACAGCTGAATGCTGGCTTCTACTCACTCACCGAGAAGCAAGCTTTGACGGAATTCACTGTGCCATGTCATTTCACTATTCAGCAGCTTCTGAATATTTTTTTGGCGGGGGAGTGGGGAGGATGGAATATTTCTCTGTCGCTGAGGCTAGAGTGCAGTGGCGCCATCTTGGTTCGGTGCAACCTCTGCTTCCCAGGTTCAAGCAACTGTCCTTCCTCAGCCTCTGGAGTAGCTGGGACTACAAGTGTGCACCACAACACCCAGCTGATTTTTGTATTTTTAGTAGAGACAGGGTTTCACCATGTTGACCACGCTGGTCTTGAACTCCTGATCTCAGATGATCCGCCCGCCTTGGCCTCCCACAGTGCTGGGATTATAGGTGTGAACCACCGCGCCCAGCCAGTTTCTGAATTATTAAGGCAAAGCTCTGAGAGGGGAGTGGTCAAAATGATTACCTGTTGAGAGAAGAGAAGCAGCCACGAGGGGGTTGGAGAGGATCATTCAGCTTTTTAGCATGGAAGCGGGAGAGCTAAATGCTTACTTATGGAGAAAAGATGAGTTGGCAGCAGTGGTGAAATTGTGATTTATAATGAGCATGTGCAAAAAGCAGCTCCGATACAACAAATGAAACTTGAGTGAAGCATGGAAGGACTTGCTGTACCCTCTGCCCAGAGCCGATTCTGGACTGGCTGGGGGTTCAGTGTGCAGGCAGCCTTTTAGCCTTCCTACTGTTTGACTCTAATTCTCATGCATCCTGTATTTAAGCAGTTGCTGGACTTTTTCTGTTGTTCAGTTCTTCTACATATTGGACAATTTATTGGATACCACCTTTATGTAGGATACTATGCTAAGTGTTGAGCAGGATTAGAAAGGAAGATTAACCATGAGATGTGCCCTATAGCAGCTTATGGTTCCATTTTACTCTTGCTCTAATTTTGATGCAAATCTGTAAATCCAAAAGGCCAGCTGTATCTATGTAACCTAAGCAAAATAATAGGAGTGGGATGGAGAAAGTTATTCTATTCACCTAAGCAATATTGTGGTGAATATTCATAAAAACATTGTTTACATGTTTAGTTTCACACACAAAAAAAGTGATTCAAAATGAAATAGCTGAATGAAGAAGGTAATAGAAGGAAATTTGAGAAGAAAAAAGACTCATTTTTATAATATAAAATATTACCTATCTTCATAAAAAAATTTATGGTGTTTTTACTGTTGAGCTCTGGTATAGCTATAATTCTCTAGTTAAGATGCCAAGGTGGTATTCACAATGGAGAAATATGCCTTATTGTTCTAAAAGTTGTCTGTCCAGTCTTGCTGCTTTTAAATCTTGTAGAGAATCACTCCGTGAGTGAGTTCGAATACTTCCTTTTATGCTGAATAAATAAACTTGCTTCCAAGTCAGGATGAGCAGATAGCTCCAAACTGGCATTCAGCATGAGAGTCCTGGATGTGATCCTTCTAATCAGTCGGCTAGTACATGCTGAACCTTTAAGGGGGAAAAAAAAGTGTGCAAATTGATTATGTAGTTTTTGGTACAAGTGACATTCATTTATATATAATATTCTGCATCTTTTCATGTATATTATACACATACCTTGCTGTCACTTAGTAAAATAACCAAACTTTTTACCCAAATAAGTGTCTTGGCGGCATCTACAGTTCAGCTGGAGGGCATCAGGTCACCAGAGGTGGAATGGAGTTCAAAGAATTTTAATATCATCCACTTCACACTTTTGCCAGAGGGCATTCCTGAGTTCTGCCCAGGGCAGTGCTCTAGGTAGAAGGCTGTTAGAGATCCTTGGCCCAAAGGCTTAGGTCTATCCCACCAATTTTATGGGGAAGAAACTAAGGCATAAGATGGCAAGATGATGACTGCCGGCCGCACAGTGACTCATGCCTGTAATCCCAGCAATTTAGGAGGCTGAGACGGGAGGATCACTTGAGATCAGCAGTTCGAGACTAGCCCGGCCAACATGGTGAAATCCTGTCTCTACTAAAAATACAAAAATTAGCCAGGCGTGGTGGCGGGTGCCTGTAATCCCAGCTACTCTGGAGGCTGAGACGGGGGAATTGCTTGAACCCTGGGAAGTGGAGGTTGCAGTGAGCCAGGATTGCACCACTGCACTCCAGTTGGGGCGAAAAAGCAAGGTTCCATCTCAAAAACAACAACAACAACAACAAACAAACAAAAAGGGAAACTGAATGAGCAGACGCTTTTGGTTTTGTGCTTTTTTTCCGCACGACAGCAGTTTTTCTTAGTGAGCAAAAGAAGGGGATCGGATAGGCTAAGTACCTTGTCCAAAGTCATTTAAGGCAATTGTATAAATTTAAAACATTACTGGCTCAGGGATCCACCTGGAACATTCCTGACTAATGATTCAGAGGCAAAGGTCTCTCCTAGAAAGTTAAGTGCTGCCTCTCCAAAGAAACTTTCCTAGGGAAGCTTTGCATTTCCTTTTTTTGATCTTGAAGAGGAAAAAGAGAAAAGAATGAATTAGCCAGGCATGGTGGCTCACGCCTGTAATCCCAGCACTTTGGGAGGCCAAGGTGAGTGGATCACCTGAGGTCAGGAGTTCAAGACCAGCGTGGCCAATATGGTGAAAGCCTGTCTCTACTAAAAATACATAATTAGCCGGCCGTGGTGGCACATACCTGTAGTCCCAGCTACTTGGGAGGCTGAGACAAGGCAGTCTCTTAAACCCGGGAGGTGGAGGCTGCAGTGAGCTGAGATTGCACCGCTGCATTCCAGCCTGGGCAAGACAGAGCAAGACTCCATCTCAAAAAAAAAAAAAAAAAAAAAAAAAGAATGAATTAAAGTGTTTTCAGGGTCTGAGGTGTAAAGAGGTTGACAATATTGTACTTGGCTCTTGCCTTGAAAGAGTTTGATTGATTTTTAAGGAGAGCCTCCTGCTGGTTAGATAGTTTTGTTATGCATTAGAGCTGGAAAGAGTGGTGGTTCAGCTGCGCCTGAAAGCAGATACGGCCTTGGGCAGAATCCTTCTTCACTATTCCCTAGAAGCCAAATGGAGCCCACAGATATTTCCTTTAGCTTGTACTGTTCAGGCCCACACAGGGTTTCAAAATAATTAAGTTAGTTGCCAACATCTAAAGAAAAGAAATTGGTTTCCACCTTCTCTTAAAAAACAAAACAAAACAAAAGTCTGGCAAGTGGGGCCCACAATTCCATGCGACACGAATGGGCTGAGAGTGGTCAGTGATTGCCTCCTTAAATGGGACACAAACCCCAGTTCGGTCAAAGCCCCAGGACCTGCTGCTTAGGGTTGCGAGCCCTGCCTGTCTCTGCCTTGCTTTTCCCACCCAAAGCCTATGGAGCACTAGTGCCTCGAGGTTTCCTAACTCACCTCTGCTATTAGACTTACCTCTGCAGAGTCTGGCTCTATCTCTCGAAGCCCTGATTTCTTCTAGGTGGCATCCAACAAACTGGACAGTCTTATAGGTCCGTTAAGCCAGAGCTGGAATCTTACACCCTAAGTTGGCACTTGTTCATTTTCACAGGGGTTTTCTGGACCTACTGGAAAGCGTATGGTAGTGCAAATTTTAGACCAGGAGACAGACCGACCTGGTGGAGAGAGATTTTGGTACAGCTGAATCTGCCCATTGTGTCAGCTTGGTAGATGTGCTAGCCCTTTTGAGAGTGGGGTGAGCCAGAGATTTGAGCCTGTAATTAGGTGATAGGGTGGTGGAGCAGTTACACCCCTCATCAGAGCTATTCCAGAAAAAGAGAAAGATCTCCCCACCTCCATATCCACCTCCAGTGGTTTCCCTCAAGGAACCTCCCTCAGGGCCTGGAGTTCCACAGGCCTCTTTCTGGGGCCAGGCCAGCCGTGACTGGGACTGGAGCACACGAAGAAGTGCATCACAGCCACCTGATGCCAATGGGGCACCAGGCCTTCCGGCAAAGTGCCAGGCATTGCTTAGGGAAAGATGTGGCTCCTCCTTCGCCTTGCAGGTAGAGCTCCAAGGTCAAACAAGCCTGGAGGGCAGCCAAGGCCAGGATGTTGGCATGAGATCCTGCAGCCCAGAAAGGGAGAAAACCTGTTTACTTATAATTCTGCCTGCGCCATTCGCCTTCCCTATAACTGGCCCTATGTTCATTCTGCACTGTGATCATTAGTCTGACAGCTGGTTTCATTCCTATAGCTTTTCCTTTTCCTTCTCCAAACTTACAGAGCTGTCTAGCTTTAGAAAGTGCTTAACAAGACTTGTGTCTAAACAAGAACCCTGAGAACCTTAAGGAACAATAGGCAGAGGTCAACAACCTTCCTCAGAGTCTCCTAGTTTTTCTTCACAGCCCAGAAGATACAGTCTGAATTTAGAAAAATCTGATTATGATCCAGGGACTACAAGAGAAAGAAAAGAGAGAGAGAACAGAATTTGGAAATAAGTCCATAAAGCTTGTGTGTCCTTGGCAAACATTTCTTATTTCCCTCAGTTTGCAGGAACCTGAGACTCAAGGAGCTGAATTTCAAGTTACACCAAATATTATCACCCTCTACACACATGGATTCACAGTCCAGATTTAGATCCTCGGGGAAAAGATGATAGGAAAATGTTAATTAAATTAACACTTAATGCTTAAATTCATATGGTTGATTTGCTTAAGTGTAAACTTTTTTTTTTTTTTTTTTTTTTTTTCTGGGACAGTGTCTCACCCTCTAACCCAGGCTGGAGTGCAGTGTTGCGATCTCGGCTCACTGCAAACTGCAACCTCCATCTCCTGGGCTCAAGTGATCCTCCTGCCTCAGCCTCTTAAATTGCTGTGATTGAAGACATGAGCAACCACACTCGGCTAATTTTTGTATTTCTTGCAGAGACTGGGTTTCCCAGGCTGGTCTTGAACTCCAGAGGTCAAGTGATCCACCTGCCTCGGCCTTCCAAAGTGGTAGGATTACAGGTGTGAGCCACTGTGCCTGGCCAAATGTAAAAAATTTGATTCTACAGGGAAATTATTCAGTATCAAAAATGATTTTCATGAAGTGAACGTGTATTTGTTGGGTAACTGATACGTGTACAACCTCTGCTCTAAAGGAGTTCATAGCCTAACTGGCTTAAGAAGGTGTGGGTTTTGGAAAGGATTCATAACAGTGCAAATGTCTGCCAAACAAGGTCAGAAAGTTATAGGAGTAAGGACAATTCTTGGCAAAAAGCACTGCTGTCAGTTTTTACAACAAAGAGAGAGTTAGATCCATCAGGAAAGGTTTTGCTGAATTTGATGTTTAAAATGTTTTACCTCTGCATAATGGCAACCCAGTGTCTGGCCAAACAGACAGGACTATATCATATTTCCAGCATCTAGAACAGGCCTGACACATAGCAGAAGCACTCAATTTATAGTTGTTGAATGAGTGAGTGAATGAATGAATTCTGGTAAAGAAAGTAGATAGATTCTATCATTTTTAGGCATTCCTTCTAGGCACACTTCCCAGCAGAATCAATGATTTTGAAAGTCAAAAGCCCCCCATGCCATTCACCAAGACATCATTCTAGGAGATGCTTCTCTGCCAGGGAAGTCTGGAGTAGCAACTTTGCTACAGCTCTGTGACCCTGGGTAGGCTCCTGCACCCTTTGAGCCATTGTGCCATCATCTGTCAAGTAATACCCACTTGACAGGGTTGTGGGAACATCAAAGGAAATAATGTAGGCAAAGCTTTTAGCAAAGTGCTAAGAGGGGCATAATAAGTGGAAACTGCTTTCTACTTCGACTCATTCTGATTGGCATAAAAGAAAAGTGCACATTTACCTGCCCTAAGAGGCTTTTTAATTAAAAAAAAAATTTATTTTGTCCTTCTCTTTCCATCTTAAAAAAATTTTTGTTCACCCAAAAAGGAAATTTTCTAGGAAAACGTTAATGAAAAGGGGGAGCCAGGAGAACCATTACAGAGGCACTTAGGGGCCTCTTACTGAGGGTTCTTCCCTCTCCAGAACAGGCCAAGTGGTTCCTCACCACACCACTACGTCGGAGAGGGCAGGGTTAAACTTGGTGGTGAATTTGAGCAGCATTTCTTTGGCAGCAGCGTGACAAGCTACAGTACCCTGCAAACTGCAGTTCTCCCCACCTTCTGCTATGCTGGAAGCCGGCCACTCCAGCGTCTTGTTTTTGTGTATGAGCTTATCAGTAAAAAGAGATTTAAATGAACAAGCTCAAAATGGTACCTGTACAAAGTCCAGGTCAAAGGTCACATACACATCTCCTCCTCCACAAACTCTACCATCAAGCCAGTTTGCTCCCCGACAAAGCCAGGGCACCTAGAAATTCTGCAGCAACACAAGATAAGATGGCTCACTAGAGGGGACCAAGAGGGGCTGACTTCCAGGGAGCTCCCTGGTCTGAGTGGCAAAGCTGCCTTCCAGCATTGCAGATGGAGGCAGGAAGCTGAGGTGGCTCTGCTGGGTAGGCAGACACTCAACCCCCAGGAGAGCTGATCTGGGATGGTCTGAGAAATGCAGTCAGAACCTCCTGTCCCTGGTCTCCTGACAGCTTCTGAACCACATAAAATCAGATGATTGTGTGTGTGTATATATTTTATATATATGCACATATCAAATAGACATATATAATTATATATGTTCAAACATATATGTATATGTTTAAAAATCAAATACATGAATAAAATGAATGCATATGCCTCAGTTACTTCAGTGAGAGAGTGGAATAGAAAATGTATTGGGTAAGAGGAACATCTGTTAGTGAGGCACTCAATTGAGGCAGTGAGGATGGTGGTTAAAATTCAAATCCTAGTTCCACCCTTTGCTAACTGTGAGTGATTTAAATCTCTCAAAGCATCTATTTTCTCACTGTACAGAGCAGACAATAAAAATACCCAGTTCATAAGAGTGTGGTAAGGATTAAATGAAATAATATGTGGTAAACCCTTAGCAAGATGGGCAGGCATTGTAAGCACTCAATAAATAGCAGCAGTTATTAGTCATAATGACTCTTATCACTGTAAGGTAGATATAGTGGTTTTGGGTTCTCCAGAGAAACAAAACTAATAGAGGGTGTGTGTGTGTGTGTGTGTGTGTGTGTGTGTGTGTGTGTCTGTGGAGAGACAGAAAGAGAGAGAGATTTATTTTAAGGAATTGGCTTATGATTGTGGAGGCTGGCAAATTCAAAATCTGTGGAGTAGGACAGCAGGCTAGAGACCCAAGGAAGAACTGATGCTGGCATCCAGTCCGAAGGCCCATCTACTGGCGGAATGCCTTCTTGCTGGGGGTAAGTGGAGAGAACAGTCTTTTGTTCTATTTAAGCCTTCAGCTGATTGGATGAAGCCTGTCATTATGGACAACAATCTTCTTCACTCGAAGTTCACCAATTTAAATGTTAATCTTATCTAAAAACATCCTCACAGAAACATCCAGAATCATGTTTGACCACATATCTGGGTACTGTGGCCCAACCAAATTGACATGTAAAGTTAACCATCACCGGAGACTTGATTAGCCCTATTTTACAGATGAGAAGCCTGAGGCTCCAAGAGATTAGACAGTTGCCCAGAGTTTATAGTCAAAAAGCTGAAATTCAAACCCTGGGATAAACCAGCAACTGGCCAGTGCCTGGCCCACAGCAAAGACTTAGGGTTTGCTGAATGTAATCCTTCCCTTCCTTCCTTCCTTCCTTCCTTCCTTCCTTCCTTCCTTCCTTCCTTCCTTCCTTCCTTCCTTCCTTCCTTCCCTCCTTCCTTTCCTTTCTTTCCTTTCTTTCCTTTCTTTCCTTTCTTTTTGTTTTTGAGATGGAGTCTCTCTCTCTGTGTTCCCCAGGTTGGAGTGCAGTGGCACAATCTCGGCTCACTGCAACCTCCACTTTCCAGGTTCAAGTGATTCTCCTGCCCCAGCTTCCAGACTAGCTGGGACTATAGGAGGGTGCCACCATGCCCAGCTAACTTTTTTTGTACTTTTAGTAGGGACAGGGTTTCGCCATGTTGGCCAGGCTGGTCTCAAACTCCTGACCTCAGGTAATCCGCCTGCCTTGGCCTTTCAAATTGCTGGAATTACAGGCGTGAACCACCGCGCCTGGCGTGCTAAATGTATTTCTAGCTCTAGTCTCAGCTCTTACCCCTAAACTGCATCCTGGAAGAATGGGGCACAGGAGAAGATGATGATGATGATCATAATGATGATGATGATTATTATTATTGAGGACAAAGGAAACAGGGAAAAGAAAGAAGTGGGAGAAAGTTTGGTATGTGATGACTTTGGGGTGCATCAGTTGAGTGATAGGGTGAGGTGAAGCAGAGTCGGAGGACCTGAGCAGTGGCTCTTGGTGGGTCCCTGGAGGGACACAAGGGGGACAAAGAGACAAAGACAGATCTATGGCCTCATCTCAGGCACCATGTGCTGGGCTGCTTTAGCCCAGGTGGTAGAGACAGCCTCTGAGTATGTGAGGCATTGGTGTGAGACCTGGAACAATAAAAGCTGAGTAGGGAAGGTATCCCAGGCTAGTGCCACAGAAAGCCACAAAAGCTGGAGTCTGGAAGGACTTGGGTAGACTGAAGCTGGAGGCAGGAGCAGCGTGTGCAGGACTCTGGATTTCCTTCTAAAGAGACAGGAAAGCCTGGTGCGGTGACTCATGCCTGTAATCCCAGCACTTTGGGAGGCTGAGGCAGTGGATCACCTGAGGTGAGGAGTTAAAGACTAGCCTGGCCAACATGGTGAAAACCCATCTCTACTAAAAATACAAAAATTGGCTGGGTGTGATGGTGGGTGGTTGTGACCTCTGCTACTTGGGAGGCTGAGGCAGGAGAATTGCTCGAACCTGGGAAGCAGGAGGTTGCAGTGAGCTGAAATCGCACCACTGCACTCCAGCACTGGTGACAGAGTGAGACTTTGTCTAGAAATAAATAAATAAAAAGATGGGAAGCCACTGGAGGGTTTAGGCAGGATCGACGTTATCTGGCTTCCCCACTTGCTAGTGGACTGAATGATCAGACCCTTTGGGTTTCTTTCTTTTTTCTTTGAGACAAAGTTTCACTCTTGTTGCCCAGGCTGGAGTACAAAGGTGCCATCTCAGCTCACTGTTCCAAGCAATTCTCTTGCCTCAGCCTCCCACATAGCTGGGATTACAGGCATGCGCCACCATGCCTGGCTACTTTTTGTATTTTTAGTAGAGATGGAGTTTCACCATGTTGGCTGGGCTGGTTTAGAACTCCTGACCTCAGGTGATCCACCTGTCTAGGCCTCCCAAAGTGCTGGGACTACAGGCATGAGCCACTGCACCCAGCCTGACTCTTTGGATTTCATAGCTAGCCAAGGATCCAGGCTTACAGTGGCTATCTGGAGTCTGAAAACAGGCTCTTCTCAAATAAATACTTGAAAAGTTATTAAACTTAAAGTCTAAATATTCAATGAGGAAGCCAGGCCTTGGGATTCCCTCTGTCTTCTGCTGCCCACGCCTCAGTGGTTCTGGGCCCAATTACTGGGCACTGTGTGAGGGGACAGCTGGCCTGGAGCAAATGACACAAGTTCAAGAAAGAAATGTTGAACATTCCTTAGAGCTAAGACGGGCACTGTCCTTTCAAAAACAAAAATAAACACAAACAAAGAGAGCTCCATGCCTGCAGTGTAGGAACCTAAAAGTCGAATTGATTTAAACAGTGATTGATCATCTCATGATGTTTCAGAGAGGTTTCAGGGAGCAAAAATAATATAAATATGTGTGAGGGAAACATAGAGACACTCAAAGAAATTAGAGTTCACTGCGAACAGAATGGAGTCTTGCTTATCTATAAGGAACCACAGGCTTTAGTTTTCAAACCCGGTATTATGGGGGAAAGAGATTCAACAGCAAAATAAGAACATATCTGTAGATGACAAGATTCAAGTTAAAAGAGGCCACCAATGGGGTATGTTATACGGGAGAAAGCCCATGGCTTCCTGAGTGAGGAGACTCAGCCTGAGTTGCCCCCCGATACCTCCTTTTGGGGTGATCTTAGGTGAACTGTAAAACACACGAGAGCTCCATTTTCCTTGATTATAAATTTCCCTCTGACTGCCAGAGCCACAGCCAGGTAGTGTGTGTGAAAGCCGAGGCAGGCACTGTGCTCCTGGCTCGAAATGCAAGCGTCCTGAAGGGGCATGGAGAAGCAGCCTTCCCTCTCCATGTCATGTAGACCACCCCCGGGAGGAGGCCGGGCGGGCTCCTGGGGTGGGGGCACTGCTTTATGAGGATGCCTCAGTGTGGGTGGCTGGGGTCAGGGGTGAAGAAATCCCAGTTGACAAAATCCTCGATGCGCAGGACTCAAGTTCTGCAGATACCAGATTGAGAGGATTTTCCTTTGAAACATAACAAAGGTCAGTTGAAGGCAGATTAAAAACAAACATTACCCTGACAAAAGGGGTGGTGAGCATATGGATTTCACTAAGATACATCCCACTTCCTTTTATGGGAATGACGTGTAATAAAACAATATATGTTATGAGACTCTTCTTGGTGATGTATAACTGTTGTGGTAGGAAATTCTAGAAAACCATCTGAGGACTCAGTGATCAAATAAAACCTGGGCTAGCAGCTCCCAGTTCAGAGCCCCATAAAAAATATCTTGGAACCATACATAGCATTGCATGACTGACAGAGGGCTTTGCCCTGTGGTATCTTATCAGATCTTTATAATAACTCTACGAACAGATTTTACTCTCCTTATTTTATAGAAGGATAAATAAAAGCTCAGAGGGGTGCCCCAAATTGCCCTGCTAAATGTAGAGTTGGTTCTAAAATCTAGTTTCATTGCTACGAATTCTGAGCCCGGTTCATCAGACCAGCATTAGAAATACAAATTCTATGGTCCCAAATCCCAGTGATTCCGGTTATCGGTGGGGCCAGGAATTTTTTTTTTTTTTTTTTTTTTATTATGTCCTAGGCAGCTTGGGGAATTCCTGCATGAAATCACACAGGTTATTTATTATCTTTGATTTTAAAATGAGGAGCAAATTGGAAATAGGAATTTAATGGACAGCTAAAAAAAGGAGCTCCGTGGCTTTAAAAGGGGAGGAAACAGGAAGCCTGCTTCTGACTAAGAGGATGGCCCGGAGCACTCCAGGTAAACACAGCTTTTGTCCTCATACATCCAGACTCGAATGAGAATACTAGCTAACACTTCAAAGAGTTTCCTACAAGCTTGGCACTATTCTAAGCACGTCCATACATAATTTCATCTTACCCTCACGAGAAACTGAGTTTTTCCGTCTCCATTTTACAGATGAGGAACCTGAAACACAGTTTCTTGTCCAAGGCCAACTGTTTGTTCAAGGTGGCCAGTGAGTACTGCTGGTCCCACTAAACAAAAGAAATTCACCAACTGGCTGAGGGATGTTCAGACAAACAGAATGGGTCGGCGATGAGAAGACGCTGGGAAAGGCAGGACTCCCAGGGTTGAGAGCAAGAAAGACCCACGGTGCTTGCACACCTGGGGCTGCCTCCCTCCTTCCATCCCAAGAGCTGAGGAGGCACCTCCCTCCTGTCTACAGCTCATCTTTCCACTGTGCTCCAGCGACATGCCCTCTGTTTTGTTGTTGTTATTTGTTTTGTTTTATTTTGTTTTGTTTTTTTGAGACGGAATCTTACTCTTTCGCCCAGGCTGGAGTGCAGTGGTGCCACCTCGGCTCACTGCAACTTCCGCTTTCCGGTTTCAAGTGATTCTCCTGCCTCAGCCTCCCGAGTAGCTGGGATTACAGGCATCTGCCACCACACCAGCTAATTTTTGTATTTTTAGTAGAGATGGGGTTTCACCATGTTGGCCAGGCTGGTCTCGAACTGTTGATATGATCTGCCCACCTCGGCCTCCCAAAGTGCTGGGATTACAGGCCTGAGCCACCATGCCCAGCCACCCTCTGGTCTTTAGCAGAGCCTTCACGTCACAGATTCCTGGGCCCCTTTTTCCTCTGTCCTTATCATCCCTTAACTGGTTCTTTCCTAGCAATCGATGAACAGTTCTACTTTTTAACAGCCTTTCCCCTCAACCTCACATACCTTATATCTCCTAAAACTAATTTTATCTGTTCCCTGACTCCAAATCTCAGTTAATGACATCAGCATCCATTGGAATGCCTAAGCCAGAAATGTAGGCATCATTCTCGATTCCTTCCTCCCAACACTTTCTCATCTGGCTCATCTCTAGCCTTGTAAATGCTACCCTATAAACACCTCTCCAATTCTCCCCCTTTTCTCAACTGTCTCCACCTTCAGCCACCATCCTTCTCTCCAGGGTCAGCCCAGTGCCGTCTGGACTACTTGCTCCTCTTGCAGGGTTGCCAGCCTCCCCTACCTTCCATTCATGGATTCTCTGCACAGCACCCAGAGACAATTGCATAGACAAAGTCACCTCTGCCACTCTCCTGCTTCATACCCTGCAGTGCCTCTGCCTTGCTCCCAAAAGCCTTTGGTGACATAATTCTGCTCACCTCTCCAGCCTCATTTCCTCCTCCCCCCAGGAACCCCTTCCCTGCTACCACCCAGTTGAGCCAGTCCTTCTCACTCTTCTGCCATCAATTTGGATGTCACCTGGCCTAGGACGTCTCTTTCAACCTCTCCTATACACATAGACCCAGAGCTTCTGCTAGTAGCATTTATCTCACCATAATTATAGTTGTTGACTTGTCTAATTTTTTTTAATTAACTGAGCTATTTATTATTTTAACCAATAAAAGCTCTATAAGTACTAGATTTAGTCCTGCACAAGATGACTTTACTAGTAAAGGGAGGATGCCCAGAGAGATTTACCATATAGCTAAGGAAAAAGAATCTCACGCAGAGGACATTCTGAAGAGATAATGAGCTAGAGAAACAGAACTGGAATGTTTCATTTCTTTTATAATACACAGAGAATACAGAGGGGAGGAAAAAGGGAATACACTTTTAACTAAACGAGTTGACAATTTTATTTTCACATTTCCCAATACAAATGAAAACTGCGTCTTTTCTGTTCCACTTCTCCCCTCCAAAACTATTCTCTTTGATAGGACAGGGAAGCAAGACTTCCTTATACTGTTTAGAAAACCCAGCATCACAGCAGCATGATCTCCTGGTGAAGCAGAACAGGTAACATAAAACTGATACAATGAGCCCTCCCCCCTATCCTTATCTGTCTGGTCGAGTCATTCTGGGCCAAGTGGGCACCATCATGGGACGGGCAGGAGGTCTCATCATTGGGGGCCCAGGCATCATTGGCCTGTGGCCTCCCATAGGCGGCCTCATTCCAGGAGCAGGGCCCACTGGTGTCATGCCAGGAGGAGGAGGGCCCATCATTGGCATCATGGGAGGACCCCTCATATGGGGTGCTGGCATCATACCAGGGTGAGGAAGACCCGGAAGACTAGGGGGAGGTGGTATCATCGCTCCTGCAAGAGGAGGAGCAGAGGATGGAGCAGGAGGTATCTTTCCTTGTTGAAATGCAGCCATTGTTTTGTCAATTAGGCTCTGAGCCTGCTTTTCTATCCATTTCTGATAGTAGTCTTTCACATTCTCTTTGTGTTTCCTACCACTGCAGTGTGTCTTTCTCACAGATGGAGAGTCATGGGTGAGGTAATGTATTGCAGTAGTCACAATAAGACTTGGGCACGTTGCTCTGCAGGCTGTTGGCCACTCCATTCCATGACACCCAGAAATGACCGACTTGTCTAATTTTACTAAAGCAAAGCTCTAGCTCCTTGAGGATGGGGACTGTTTTAAGTTTGTCTTAATTATCTGTACATCTTCTTTTCTCTGTATCTGGCATTTGACAAAACCTTAGTAACTATAAGTTGGATGAATGAATGACCCAGCAAGACCATGAGGAGTGGCTAGAAGCTCATCAGAAGGATTTGAGTTTCAGAATAGAAAATGTTTTCCTCATTAAGGGGCCAGGCTGGTGGCAGAGGTAGACTGAAAGTGTGCAGAGGGAGCCCCCGAGAGCTGACTCATGCTTGCTGAACACCAGTGCTGTGCTAGCCTCTGTTGCTGTTAATTATTTTTTCTTACACATCATAGGAATCCTTTAAGGTAGATTCTGTTTTTGTTTCCACTTTAAAGACAAGAAAACTGAGGCCCAGATTTGCTGAAAGTCACATAGTGGCAATGCTAAGATTCAGATATTGTCTATACACCTTTCTCTGGGCTACAATAAGTCTGTAGTTTTCAGGCCGGGCGCGGTGGCTCAAGCCTGTAATCCCAGCACTTTGGGAGGCCGAGACGGGTGGATCACGAGCGCAGGAGATCAAGACCATCCTGGCTAACACGGTGAAACCCCGTCTCTACTAAAAATACAAAAAACTAGCTGGGCGAGGTGGCGGGCGCCTGTAGTCCCAGCTACTGGGGAGGCTGAGGCAGGAGAATGGCGGGAACCCGGGAGGCGGAGCTTGCAGTGAGCTGAGATCCGGCCACTGCACTCCAGCCTGGGCGACAGAGCGAGACTCCATCTCAAAAAAAAAAAAAAAAGTCTGTAGTTTTCTTTTGCAGGTTCTTTGATAAGACTCACCTTGAATCTTTAGGAAACTGCCTACGACTTCATATGCAGAGAAAAAACTAGCAAACAGCTTGGAAAAAGAGCAAATTTCCCACCAGACTTGGGACTGTCATGCTAGAAGTTTGGGTATTTTTGCTTAATATTTAGATAAATTCAGATTCAGTAATTATGAAATTTGAGAGCTGGAAGTTATCTTAGAAATCTTTGAGTCCAGTTCCTTGAACACCTGAAGGGGCCAGTGACTTGCTGAAGGCCACTCAGCTACTGGTGGAGCCAGAATTGAAACACTGGGTCTCTCTCTGACCTTTCTGCAGAGCTATGCATGTTTTGCCTTTTTGGTGCTTGATTTTGCTTATTGGAGTCTCTTGGTAAAACATCTCTCTTAAAACTTCAAACTGGGTGGGACGCTGTAGCTCACACCTGTAATCCTAGCGCTCTGGGAGGCGGAGGTGGGAGGATTGCTTGAGGCCAGGAGTGCAAGACCGGCAAAGGCAACATAGTGAGACCCCTATCTCTACAAAAAATTTAAAAATTAACCAGCCGTGGTGGCACGCACTTGTGGTCCCAGCTACTCAGAGGCTGAGACAGGAGGATTGCTTGAGCCCAGGAGGTCAAGGCTGCAGTGAGGTATAATTGTGCCACCGCACCCCAGCCTGGGTGACAGAGTGAGACCCTGTCTCTAAAAAACAAAACAAAGTAAAACCTTCAAACCGCACACTGCTTTGTCAAAGAAAGAATTTCAACTTTGCCGAATGGCCAGATGTGGTGCAACAGTGGGCCTGGACCCGCTCACTGGGACCAGGAAGTTCAGGGGTGCCAGAGAGCTCAGGGTGAGTTGGGGGTTGAGATGATGAGGGAAGCCCAGGAAGAAACATGCTGGAAGTGGGGCCTTCCTTTCACAAACATGAGGAGAAGACATACGGGGATTTCAGAAGGATTTCAGAAAGTTTTCTTGAATGCATACCAGATACTAGGAACTGGAGAAATTGCCCTCAAATGCTTACAATCCAGAAAGGCAGTAGGTGTGAGTACAGTCATGAGATGGGATGAAAATATAAAGGGAAAATACTCAGACAAGATGAGGGCGTGAAGGATTTTGCCTGGGAAAGTCAAGGAAGTTTTCCTGAAGGAAATGGACTCCTGAGTTGGGCCTTGGAGGAAAAATAGAAAGAAGAGAAAGTAGGCTTTTTTTTTTTTTTTTTTTTTGAGACAGGGTCTTGCTCTGTTGCACAGGCTGGAGTGAAGTGGTGTGATCTTCTCACCTCAGCCTCCCCAGCAGCTAGGACCACAGGTGTGCACCATCATGCCTGGTTAATTTTTTGATTTTTAGTAGAAACGAGGTCTCACTGTTGCCTAGGCTGGCTCAAACTCTTGGGCTTAAGTGATCCTTGCACCTCAGCATTCCAAAGTACTGGGCTTAGAAGCTTGAGCCACAGCAGCCCCCAGCCAGAAGCAGACAATTTCAGACAGAGGGAAGAACGAGGGCAAGGTTGGAAGGGCTGGCAGGGCATGATACAAATCAGAGCACTGGTTCTCAAAGTGTAGTACCTGGAACAATAGCAACTGCATGACCTAGGAAAGTGTAAATAATGCAAATGATTGGGCCTCCACTGCAGACCTATAAAACTGGAATTGCTGGGGATGGGTTTTGCACTGTGTTTCATAAGGTCTCTCAGTGACTCTGATGAGCCTTAAAGGTTGAGTCCCAAGCTTGGCACAGTAGCTCATGCCTGTAATCCCAGCACTTTGGGAGGTTGAGGCGGGGATTGCTTGAGCTCAGGATTTCAAGACCAGCCTTGGTAACATAGAGAAACCTCATTTCTACAAAAAATACAGAAAATTAGCTGGGCATGGTAGTGTACACCTGGAGTCCCAGCTACTTGGGAGGCTGAGAGGGTGAGAGGATTACTTGAATCTAGGAGGTGGAGCCTGCAGTGAGCCATGATCGCGCCATTGTACTCCAGCCTGGGCGACAGAATGAGACTCTGTCTCAAAAAAGAAAAGTGAGGTTGATTTCCACTGAATTTGATAATTTCTAATGGGAGCCTAACTGCTCCCATGGTAGGGCTTTGGGATGGCAGGGACAGGTGTGGACAGAGTGTGGGGCCTACACTCTGTTTCCCGCCTTAAATGCCTCGTGGCTCCTGTGGCTCTCTGACTCAGTCAAGTGTTATACACCGCACTGTGTGCCTACAGACATAACCTTCCTCTCTCATCTGTGAGGTCCTAGACAGTAGGGCTTCTCCACGATCCTCAGAGCTGACCACACCAGCACCAAGAGTTCCAGAAGCTTCATCATGTCTACCACGCACAGAGCCCTATAAGGGGTCTCTTCTTGGCCTCTCCACCTGCTTTCTGTCCTTTGTGACCCCAATGTTACTCTCTCAACCAACCAGTTGTTGAAAATTGACATACACAGCCCTGCTCTTGGCACTGTCTATACCCCTGCCTGGCGTTTTCTCCATCACATGAATCAACATCAAGCCTATGTTTTACTTTTCATTTTCCTTCCTTCCTTCCTTCCTTCCTTCCTTCCTTCCTTCCTTCCTTCCTTCCTTCCTTCCTTCCTTCCTTTCTTTCTTTCTTTCTTTCTTTCTTTCTTTCTTTCTTTCTTTCTTTCTCTTTCTTTCCTTCCTTCCTTCCTTCCTTCCTTCCTTCCTTCCTTCCTTCCTTCCTTCCTTCCTTCTTTCTGTCTTTTCTTTCTTTTTCTTTTTCTTTCTTTCTTTTTTTTTTTTTTTTGAGACAGAGTCTCACTCTGTCACCCAGGCTGGAGTGCAGTGGCCAAACTCGGCTCACTGCGACCTCCGCATCCTGAGTCCAAGTCATCCTCCTGCCTCAGCCTCCGGAGTAGCTAAGATTACAGGCACTCACCACCACGCCTGGCTAACTTTTGTATTTTTAGTAGAGATGGGGTTTCGCCATGTTGGCCAGGCTGGTCTTGAACTCCTGACTCAGGTGATCTATCTGCCTCAGCCTCCCGAAGTGCTGGGATTACAGGCATGAGCCACCACATCTGGCCAACTTTGTTTCTTGTCAGCCATCCCAGCCCCCAGGAGAATGTGAGGCAAAGACTTGTGTTGTTTCTATTTCACCATTGTATTCTCTATGCCAGGACAGAGTGTGATCTATATGAGGTGACCTGTTTGTCAGATGAATGAATGGTTTCTATCATGTGACTCTGCATATGTGGCTTCAGGTAAATTAATTGATTAAGCCAGGAATTAGTGCCCTTACTCCAAGGCAGATTCCCACTGGTTGGCCCATGTCTTGTGAGGGTGTCTGGCATGAGAGCTCTGTCATGGTGACAGGTGGAACCCATAAACCCTACTGGTAGGCAGTTCGTGAGACTCTGAGAGGGAAGCTAATAGTAGGATGGGATTGAAGAAAGGGGCCACAGAGAAAAGGCCGCAGAAGCTGTGGCACACAGGCGGATAGCAGAGACTTTAGTCAGCAGGGACAGAAGCAACGGAAGCAGAGATAGAAAAATGATGAGTCATCCTAATGACAGAGAACTCCAGCCTGATAACCCCAGAGAATGGCTCAGAAACCGGTTGAGATGCAAGGGCTACTGCAGGGCTACTAGAGCTGCTCTAACATCTCAAACCATGTCCTGCATGTCAGCAAAGCCCGGCCTGGTGGCTGGTTTGCTCGCTCTTACTTCTCTGCATATCCTAAAAGCAGCTTGCCATTAACCAAGAGAGACTGAGGGGCCTCTGGCCCCTTCAACAAAGTCCCTGGCAGCAAGAGCCCAAGGACCAGCCTGGCCCTTGCCTGGTAGGGGCTCCCAGGGATTGGGTTGGGCTGGCCCTCACCTCCCGTGGGGAAGGCACCTGCACAGGGGTGGAAGTTCTCAGGTCAGGCTAGGGCAGATGACTTTGCTCATTCCAGGAAGCAGTGCTCAGCTGAGCAGTTTCCCTTCAAAGCATGGCAGTGCTCATGGGAAATCTATGCAATCCCACTTTCAACGTACTCTTTCTCTGTAATGCTGTGGAGAGAAAAGGTCGGAGTGAGGCCTTGTTGCTAAGCCAAGTCAGCAAACAAAATCCCTTGTTTGCTGTTTCAGCGTGGCCCTGGAGAGGCTCCTTTGAGGCTGCCGGGGTGAGGTGGGGGAGTCAGAAGGTGGAGCGTATGCAGGGAAAGGAACATTGCCCCTGTCCTTCCTGCTCTGGGACCTGTTTGTTACTTGGTCTACCACAGGGGCTGGCCCCCTTCCTACTGCCTGCCATTCATTTACTGTCCTGAGTCTTTTCCCAAGGACATACTTGGAAAGCTTCCCACCTGTCCAGATACAATTTTTCAATATGCTAGTTGTGTTATTATACACACACACATATATATTTTTTCTTTTATATTTATAAATAAATATATATGTATTTTCATGTGTTTGTTTCATTTTGTTTTTTAAAATAGAGTCTTGCTCTATTGTCCAGGCTGGAGGGCAGTGGCACAAATCAGGGCTCACTGCATTCTCAGCCTCTTGGGCTCAAGCAATCCTCCCACCTTAACCTCTCAAGTAGCTGGGAATACAGGCGCATGTCACCATGCCCAACTAATTTTTTGATTTTTGTTTTTTACAGATGGGATCTCACTACATTGCCCAGCCTGGTCTCAAACTCCTTGGCTCAAGTAATCCTCCTGTGTTGACCTCCCAATGTGCTGGGATGACAGGTGTCAGCCACCACACCCAGCCACAAACATTGGTTTTCACACACAGTTCCTGGCTCGTAACTCCCACAGCCCTTATTACTGTAAAAAGAATATCTCTCTCTGATCTTTCCCTGCCCTCCTTTGACCTCCCCATAGCAGGACCCTAATCTGATTGTGGGTCATGAGACCCTCATTCCAGAGAGGGTCCTGCCCCATACCCTAGAGGTAGAAATGTTGTACGGAGAGGCCAGGAAGAATCTGAACAGACAGGACTTGCAGGGTTTAGATCATAGCTTTTTTTTTTTTTTTTTTTTTTTTTTGAGACAGAGTCTCACTCTGTCACCAGGTTGGAGTGCAGTGGCGTGATCTTGGCTCACTGTAACCTCTGCCTACTGGGTTCAAGCGAATCTCCTGCCTCAGCCTCCCAAGTAGCTGGGACTACAGGTGCACACCACCACGTCTAGCTAATTTTTGTATTTTTAGTAGAGATGGGGTTTCACCATGTTGGCCAGGATGGTCTCGATCTCTTGACCTTGTGATCCACCCACCTTGGCCTCTCAAAGTGCTGGGATTACAGGTGTGAGCCACTGTGCCCGACCAGATCATATCCTTTTTGTCCAATCACATTTCAACGAGGTTATCCATACTTCAATCATGCCTATCCAATGAAGTCACCATAAAATGGCCCAGAAGACAGGGTTCAAGAACTTCTGGATAAGGCTGGGCATGGTGGCTCACACCTGTAATCCTAGCACTTTGGGAGGCCAAGGAGGGTGGATTACCTGATGTCAGGAGTTTGAGACCAGCCTGGCCAACATGGTGAAACCTCTCCTCTACTAAAAATACAAAAATTAGCTGGGTATGGTGGCATACACCTGTAATCCCAGCTACTTGGGAGGCTGAGGTACGAGAATCTCTTGAACCCAGGAGGCAGAGGTTGCAGAGAGCCGAGATCATGCCACTGCACTCCAGCCTGGGTGACAGAGCCAGACTCTGTCTCAAAAAAAAAGACTGAGTGCAGTGGCTCATGCCTGTAATCCCCGCATTTTGGGAGGCCGAGGCAGGCGGATCACCTAAGTCTGGGAGTTGAAGACCAGCCTGACCAACATGGAAAAGCCCTGTCTCTACTAAAAATACAAAATTAGCTGGGTGTGGTGGCAGGTGCCTGTAATCCCAGCTAGTCAGGAGGCTGAGGCAAGAGAATTGCTTGAACCTGGGAGGTGGAGGTTGCTGTGAGCCGAGATCACGCCATTGCACTCTAGCCTGGGAAAGAAGAGTGAAACTCTGTCTCAAAACAAAACAAAACAAAAACCTTCTGGGTAGCCAAACATGTGGAGGTTTCTGGGAAGGTGAACAGTTAACAAGAACTCATGCAAGAGCCAGGAGAGTGGCCCATCCCAACACCATGAGGACAGAAGTGCCTGCACTCAGACCTTACCGTATGTATCTTTTCATGTAGTTGTTTATTTGTATCCATTAAAATATCCTTAGGAATAATCCAGTAAATGTAAGTAATTGTTTCCTCGAGTTCTGTGAGCTACTCTAGCAAATAAATCGCAATCAAAGACTGGGTTGTTGGAACCCCAACTTGAAGCTGGTCAGTCAGAGGTTGTGAATGCCTGGGCTTGTCACTGGTGTCTGAAGTGGGAGGTGAATTTTTGGCACTGAGCCCTTGGTCTGTGGGATCTGACGTTATCTCCGGGGAGACAGTATCAGAAGTGAATTGGAGGGCACCCAGCTGGTGTGTGCTGCAGTATCGATTGCTTGCTTGTAGTGGGGACAATCCCCCACATTTCATCACAGAAGTTTTCTGTGTTTTATTGTTGTGTGGTGTGACAGCAGAGGAAAAAATTTGAGTTTTTCCTACCGCTAGTGCAATTCCAAAACGTCTTACTTTGGTTCTGCCCAACATTGAGATGGTTGGGGGTCATTCATTCTTCTCAGATACAAAATATTCTGTTCAGATAGCATGATAACAAAAGCTCACTCATTCCATAAATGTTTATTAAGTTTCATTAAGTGTCAGGAGCTAGACCAGATATTGAGGAAACAGCAATGACAAGAGAGAAATTCTTGCTTTTATTGAGTCTCAGCCAACAGGAAAGACAGATATTAAACAAATAATTATAAACAGGAGGAATATTTTGAAAGAGGAAGCACAAGGTGTAATAGCAAGGAGCTTATAACAGAGGAAGCTGGATGCAGTGTGGGAGTCTGAAAAAACTTCCTTGAGGAGCAGACATTTCAGCTAGGCCGAGAGGATGTAGAGGGGGTATTCCAGACAGAAAACATCACAGGTTTGTAGGTCTAAAAGAGAAATAGAGAGAGCAAGAGCAAGAGAGATGTTTGAAGAAAATAGAAGTTCTGGCTGGGCGTGGTGGCTCATGCCTGTAATCCCAGCACTTTGGGAGCCTGGCGGGGCCGGGGGCGGATCACAAGGTCAGGAGTTCGAGACCAGACTGACCAACACGGTGAAACCCCGTCTTTACTGAAAATACAAAAATTAGCCAACCATGGTGGCGGGTACCTGTAATCCCAGCCACTCAGGAGGCTGAGGCAGGAGAATCACTTGAACCCGGGAGGTGGAGGTTGCAGTGAGCCGACGAGATCACGCCACTGCCACTGCACTCCAGCCTGGGGACAGAGAGAGACCTGTCTCAAAAAAAAAAAAAAAAAAAAAAGAAAGAAAATAGAAGTCCTGAATGGTTGAACTATAGAGAGGGAGGTGGAATCAGTGAGAGACATCAAATACATTTTGAGGGGAAATTGAAGAGTCTTTGCTCTTCATATCCTCCAAAACTTGGCATTTGATAGACAAATGGCCTTCTCTCCTCCAACTCTACATGACAAACGTTTTTACCAGTTTAGAAACAAATAGACAAACAACCTACTATGATCTGAATGTTTTCCATGTTCATGGTGCATCCAGAGAAAAGTTGGCCATGTCGCCTGTCGTCCTGGCTAAGCTAATTGGTAAGGAGAAGATACCTGACCCAGAAAAAGCCAATCTGTAGGCTGGTCAGTGACCTGTGAAAACAGCTTGCTACAAAAGCTTTGTGAAACAGAGGCAGCTTAGACTACAAACCAATAAGAATGTCTCTCTTGGAGCATTTGAATACAAAGCATCAAAGCCAGTTAGTCAACAGCTGCAGGAACAGGAGAAACAGAGGCAGAGTCGCCAAGACAATGTAATGGTGAAACCCTTAAGTAGGAAATCCCCAAAACCTGCGACTGAGGGTCTTCAGGTCCCCAAAGTACAGTTCCATTGCCGTAAGACCTGGCTGTCCGTGGATTTCCCTAAGGCCTGGCTGTGGGGCTGAGGGTCTTATTTTCCTGTCTCCCCACATGTCCCTACGGAAATCCTCACTCACCTCTGGATCATGCTCCATACAGTGGTGTTTGGGTCCTATCAGCGTTCTTTATCGCTGACCGGGCTAAGTCAGTGTTAGGGCCATCTGGAGATGCAGCCTTGATGTTTTCATGAATAATGGCTCTGTACCCTCTAATAACATTCAGTACCAGGTGGAGGGAGAAAGGAAATTAATCTTGCTGAGTACCCACTATGCGCAGGCAAGATATCAGTTGTCCTTATAACTATCCTAAGAGGTACAATTGACCTCATTTGATAGCTGGTAGAAGACAGAATCAAGACCCAAACCCAGGTCTTTCTCCCATCTTCCAGACTATTTTTGCTACATTGTGTTGCCTCCTTCTTTCATTTAAATATATATTTATGGGCCAGGTGTGGTGGCTGAAGTCTGTAATCCCAGCACTTTGGGTCAAGGCAGGACTGGGCCACAGAGCAAGAACCCCATCTCTACAAAAATACACGCGCGCGCGCGCGCACACACACACACACTGCTCTCAAGGGGTTCTACCTTATTTACATCTTTGCTGTTTTGGCAAAACTGCAGAATTGCTTGACAAATTGCTTTGTTTTAGCAACTCTATTTGTATCCTAACTCTTACAGAAGGCAATTATGAAAAATCAAGAAAGAAAACATTTTCATTTAGATTCAGTAGCCTCACAAAGATACTAGAAGTCTGCTAATATATTTTATTTTTGTATTAACATGTTTTAATTATCTATATTTGTTGTTATATTATGAAGTTCTATTAGCTTTTAATAATTCATAAATATAATTGAAATGGGTAATTCAGAAATAGGGTTGAAATTTACCTCAAAATCATTCACTTTAAAATGAAAAGCAATGTATTTTAGTTAACTCTTCAGAATGTGGTGTGAACATTACTTAGTGGTGACTGGATGTGTCTAACCATGGTCTACCCTTCCCTCTTGGAATTAGCAAATGAAAATCCCTGGATTAGATATGGATATGGTTAGTATGTTCACAATAAGCACAAGAGATGAAATGGATATGGCAATTTAAAGCTCAAGATGTGGAAACAGTGGTTCTCCATCACCCCCAGAGCATGTTAAAACAAAAATCAAAGAAGCAACATACACACAAAACCCTCTACCATGGTCCGGCTTCAAAAATCATTTTAGTAGGGTGGCGGCTTTTGTTTTAAAGGGAATGAAAAATGTATATTTTAATTACATATTAAAATTACTACTAGCTGGGCATGGCGGTGCATGCCTGTAGTTCTAGCTACTCAGGAGGCTGAGGCAGGAGGATCACTTGAGCTCAGGGGTTTGAGGTTACAGTGAGCTATGATTGCACCACTGTTCTCCAGCCTGGGTAACGAGTAAGACCTTGTCTTAAGAAAGAAAAGAAAAGAGAAAAGAAAATAAAAGAAAGAGAGAGGAAGGGAGGGAAGGAGGGAAGGAAGGAAGAAAAGAAGGAAGGAAGGAAGGAGGGAAGGAGGGAAGGAAGGAAGAAAAGAAGGAAGGAAGGAGGGAAGGAAGGAAGGAAAGAAGGAAGAAAAGAAGGAAGGAAGGAAGGAAGGAGGGAAGGAAGGAAGGAAGGAAGGAAAGGGAAGGGAGGGAAGGAGGGAGGGATACTAATAACCTTTCTCCCTTCACCTGGTACTGAATGTTATTAGAGGCATTATTCACGCAAACATCAAGGCCACACTTCCAGATAGCCCTAACACTGATTTCCCCCTCTCGGCAATGAGGAATGCTGATAGGTCCCAAACACCACTTTATGGAATGGGATCCAGAGGTGAATGAGGTTTTCTGTAGGGACACAGAAAATACAACTATAGGAAATTTTAAAAAGCATTTATTTATATAAACAAACAGAACGAGGAACATTATTTTCACATATCCATCCACAGTGCAGAAGTGAGAGCATCTCAGTGGAAATAGTGAAAACTTGTTTTATGCACAAATTTTTAATCAAACACAATTACTGCCAATTAACCAAAAGTGGCTTTCAGCCGTATTGACTAAAATGATTGTTTGAGATTCAGCTGTCGTGTCCACATTCCAGGCAGCCTGACCTTTCTGGAAGTTATACATGACACTTCTATTTACATCCCCTTTACTAGAACTTAGGCACATGGCTACTTCTGCCTGTGGCTATGTGGCTAGAAATAGGAAGTCTATTACTAAAAAAGAAGAAAACAGATACAGGGGCCACTAGCAGTGGCAGTTAGTGTCCTCAGGGGTTGGATGATATAAATATTCAGGAGGAAATGCTTTTTAAAATTAAACTCTCATTTATTACTCTAGGGCATAACATTGCCATTGGTCAGAGTGGAGAATAACTTCCCAAAGAGAAGGAATGCCTAGCAGGAGACAGAGAGGAATGCATTTTCAGGACAGAGTAGGGGCTCAGGTCTGACTGCCTGCTGTCAATGGTCAGACAGAGGAAACATTGCCTTCTCTGCAGCAGTGGTTCCTAGTACCAGCAGCTCAGGTCACCTGTTTCTTATCTCTTGGAATCAGGACAACTCATGAGTTTTGATGACTTAAAACTTGAAATCTGGATATTTAAAGGAGCCTACAGTGTTTTTAAACCAAACGATCACATTAGGTTAAGAAAATTACTGAATTTGCTGTATATCAACCTTGGGGGTAAGCTAGAGCTATGTGTTTTATATGATAGAGTTGATTCCGTTGAAAATAAGACAATTGGCCAGAAATAAAATTACACCTTCAGTTGATAGTGAAAAGGGGCTTTTAAATGAATCTTACTTTTCCCCAGATTAAACTGCAATTTGAAAATGGATTCAGTCATTTTATCTGCTCATTCACTAGGTCAAGCATTGATTGGGTATCTCTGAGTATTTGATGGATGTACAGAGATGACCTTAAAAAGCTTGTTTCTTGGCCGGGGGCGGTGGCTCATGCCTATAATCCCAGCACTTTGGGAGGCCCAGGTGGGCGGATCACCTGAGGTCAGAAGTTCAAAACCAGACTGGCCAACATGGCAAAACCCTGTCTGTACTAAAAATACAAAACATAGCCAGGCGTGGCAGTGGGCGCCTGTAATCCCAGCTACTCAGGAGGCTGAGGCACAAGAATCGCTTGAATCTGGGAGGCAGAGGTTGCAGTGAGCTGAGATTGCACCACTGCACTCCAGCCTGGATGACAGAGCAAGACTCTGTCTCAAAAAAAAAAAAAAAAAAATTGATTCTTTTATTTTCATTTATTACATTTTTTTCTTTTTTTAATAGAGATGAGGTCTCACTATGTTGCCCAGGCTGGTGTTGAACTCCTGGGCTCAAACAATGCTCCTGCCTCAACTTTCCAAAGTGCTGAAATTAGAGGCACACCATACCTGGCAGTTTGATTCTTTTGAAATCAATTTTGATTGATTTGCAGTTGTCCATGGTTTCTAGTGACACTCGAAGTTTCTTGGCTTTGTATTCAGCTGTGAAGGCAGTGTAATGGAAAGAACATTGAGTTAGTCTGGGGTGTTTTCCAAGACCAACAACCAATTCTCTGTGAACATTACATGAATATCCTAAAATGCAATTCAATTCTGACAATAACTACTGTCAGCTGAGAATGGCGAGGCCCATACATGTGGAAAAGAGAGTTTTCTTTCTCATAAAGCGTTGCAGCCTGCAGAGTGACAGGCTGGGAAGTGTAGGTGCTGGCAGGAAGCCAGAAACAGATGCTTCAAGGGAGTGGCAAAGGGCACAGGAATTTATACTGAGCAGGTTGGCTGAATATACATATTCAATAAGCTATAGCAGGAGTTGTGAATATTTATGAAAGGAGAAACATGAGCCTCATGCCCCTTTGTGGGTTCCATGTACAAAAACGGTGGTGATAGCATGATCTGAGGGTAGAGTTTTTGGCCCTCTGACCTCAAAAGATGAAGCAGAAGGCACAGAAACCCCTACTGCACATTCTTTGTAGACTGGCCAGAACCACTCCATGGTCAGTGGCCTCTTATCATGGCAGCCTCACATGGTTGGTTGACACGAGAGCCTTTTGAAAGGGCTGGTTTCTGGGAAGCCTGTATGAAAGAAAGCCTTATCATGCTTAGCTAGGGAGAGGGTATAATGAGGTGTGTCCAACCTCCTATCCCACCATGACAGAGAACTCAGTTTTCAAGGTTACTATGGGGTCTCTTTAACCAAGAGAGGGTCTGTTTAGTCCTTTGGGCAGTTTAGGATTTTATTGTTATTTCTCGCTGCCCAAAGCTATTACTAGCATAGACACCACAGGTTAAGGACTCAGTCCCACAAGGCTCCTCCCACTTCACATATCAATTACAAGTCTCAGGTTCTGGCACTTCTGGCTGTCCTTGCTACAAATCAAGAGTTACTATAACCCCCTCCCCCTATTCGATAATTTGAAATAATGGCTCACAGAACTCAGGGAAATACCTTACTTATGTCTATCAGTTTATTATAAAGGCTGCAACTCAGGAAGTCGAATGGAAGAGATGCACAGGGCGAGGTATGGGGATCAGGGAAAGCTTCTATGCCCTCTCCAGACATACCACCCTCCTAGCACCTCAGTGTATTCACCAACCCAGAAGAGCATCAAATCTCATTGCTCAAGAGTTGTTTGTTTTTTCCTTGAGACGGAGTCTCACTCTGTCGCCCAGGCTGGAGTGCAGTGGCACGATCTTGGCTTACTGCAACCGCCACCTCCCGGGTTCAAGCGATTCTCCTGCCTCAGTCTCCTGAGTAGCTGGGATTACAGGCATGCACCACCACGCCCAGCTAATTTTTGTATTATTATTATTCTTTTTAGAAAGAGTTTTGCTCTTTCTGCTTAGGCTGGAGTGCAATGGCACCATCTTGTCTCACCGCAAACTCCACCTCCTGGGTTCAAGAGATCCTCCCTGCCTCAGCCTCCCTAGTAGCTGGGATTACAGGCGCCTGCCACCATGCCCCACTAATTTGTGTGTGTGTGTGTGTGTGTGTGTGTGTGTGTGTGTGTGTGTGTGTATTTTTTTTTTCCCCCCCTTGAGACAGAGTCTTGTTCTGTCCCCATGCTGGAGTGCAGTGGCATTCTTGGCTCACTGCAACCTCCGAATCCTGGGTTCAAGCGATTCTCCTGCCTCAGTCTCCCGAGTAGCTGGGATTACAGGTACGTGCCACCATGCCCGGCTAATTTTTTTTTTGTATTTTTAGTAGAGACAGGCTTTCACCATGTTGGCTAGGATGGTCTTGATCTCCTGACCTTGTGATCCGCCCACCTTGGCCTCCCAAAGTGCTGGGATTACAGGCGTGAGCCACCGCGCCCGGCCAATTTTTTGTATTTTTAATAGAGATGGGGTTTCACCATGTTGGCCAGGCTGGTCTAGAACTCCTGACTTTGGGAGATCCTTACCCACCTCGGCCTCCCAAAGTACTGAGATCACAGGTGTGAGCCACTGCGCCTGGCCAATTTTTGTATTTTATTTATTTTTATTTATTTTTATTTTTTTGAGACGGAGTGTCACTCTTGTTGCCCAGGCTGGAGTATAATGGCGTGATCTCAGCTCACTGCAACCTCTGCCTCCTGGGTTCAATTACAGGTGTGTGCCACCATGCCTGGCTAATTTTGTATTTTTGGTAGAAACGGGGTTTCTCCATGTTGGTCAGTCTAGTCTCGAACTGCTGACCTCAGGTGATCTGCCCGTCTTGGCCTCCCAAAGTGCTGGGATTGTAGGGGTAAGCCACAGCGCCCAGCTGAAGTTTTGTATTTTTAGTAGAGTCAGGGCTTCACCATGTTGGCTAGGCTGGCCTCCAACTCCTGACCTCAGGTGATCCACCTGCCTCGGCCTCCCAAAGTGCTGGGATTGCAGGTGTGAGCCATCATGCCCGGCCAAGGAAATGTCAGGCGTTTTTAGGAGCCTTATGCCAGGAACCAGGGGCAAAGACCAAATACACATACGGCAGTTAGGAAAACCAGAGTTCAACAGCCTCCATGTAAACTTGGACAAGTCTCTTATTTTTGGGTCCTAGTTTCTTCAACCTTATTATTTATAGTTGAGTTAGGCAAGGGGTCTAAAGTCAAATGTCTGCAGTGGCCAGGCATGTGACATGAATGAAATGATCCTGACTTCAGAAAAAGGAAGGCAGAGTCTGTTCTGCTTTCCTCTTAACTCAGGCTTAAGGAAACAATAGCGCGTGGCTGGGTGCTGTGGCTCACGCCTGTAATCCCAGTACTTTGGGAGGTGGAGGCAGGCAGATCACCTGAGGTCAGGAGTTCGAGACCAGCCTGGTCAATGTGGTGAAACTTCGTCCTATTAAAAACACAAAAAATTAGCTAGACGTGGTGGCGGGCATGGGTAGTCCCAGCTACTTGGGAGGCTGAGGCAGGAGAATTACTTGAACCCAGGCGGCGCAGGCTGCAGTGAACCAAGATCATGCCACTGCACTCCAGCTTGGACGGCAGAGTGAAACTCCATCTCAAAAAAAGGAAAAAAAAAAAAGAAAGAAAAGAAAAGAAAAGAAAAAGAAAAACAACAGTGCAAGCCTAATAATAAACGGTCACCAATGCTCTGCTTCAAAACCATAGAAGCCACAGGAGCAGTGGAGACTGCAGTAAAGGGAAGAGGACACCTTCCAGGTGGGGCTGCCGTAGCTCATCTGTAGCTAGGACTGTGGGCCAAGTGCTCCTGGGCCTTCTGAGTTTTCAATGGAATTAAGAAATACGGATTGTTTTTCCTATGTGAAATCTTCTGCAGTTTAAATTTTGGGCAATTAACTCACAACTTAAGAAACAACCTCTGTGCCTTTCTCTCCTGCAGGAACCAAAATAAAACAAGTGTGGTTTGTTGGGCCACCTGTTTATGTTTTCTAGGTGACAATGTAGTTACTAGAGCAATGCTTCTAAAACTGAGATTTCTGGACTCATTGAGAACGTTAGCAGATCCAGCTTCTTGAAATCACGCGCTAAGCTTTCTGAGTATGCATTTTTGTCTTTTTTTGTTTTTTTTTTTTGAGACAGAGTCTCACTCTGTGGCTCAGGCTGGAGTGTAGTGGCATGATCTTGGCTCACTGCAACTTCCGCCTCCTGGGTTCAAACGATTCTCCTGCCTCAGCCTCCCGAGTAGCTGGGATTACAGGCAGATGCCACCACGCCTGGCTAATTTTTGTATTTTTAGTAGAGACAGGGTTTTACCATGTTGTCCCAGCTGGTCTCAACTCCTGACTTGAAGTGATCTGCCTGCCTTGGCCTCCAAAGTGCTGGTTTTACAGGTGTGAGCCACCGTGCTAGGCCCATTAATGTTTTAAAAGGACTCATTGACCTGGTGTGGTGGCTCACACCTGTAATCCCAGCACTTTGGGAGCCTGAGGTGGGTGGATCACAAAGTCAGGAGTTCAAGACCAGCCTGGCCAAGATGGTGAAACCCCATTTCTACTAAAAATACAAAAATCAGCTGGGCACGGTGGCAGGAGCCTGTAATCCCAGCTACTAGGGAGATTGAGGCAGGGGACTTGCTTGAACCAGGGCAGCAGAGGTTGCAGTGAGCTGAGATCGAGCCACTGCCCTCCAGCCTGGGTAACAGAGTGAGACTCTGTCTCAAAAAACCCCCCAAAACCAAAAAAAAAACAAAAAAACTCATGACCAGCAAACTTTTTTTTTTTTTTTTTTTTTTGGTGATGGAGTCTCACTCTGTTGCCCAGGCTGGAGTGCAATGGCGTGATCTCTGCCCACCACAACCTCTGCCTCCCAGGTTCAAGTGATTCTCCTGCCTCAGCCTCCCGAGTAGCTGGGGCTACAGGTGCGTGCCACCATACTTGGCTAATACCCAGTTAATTTTTGTATTTTTAGTAGAGATGGGGTTTCACTATATTGGCCAGGCTGGTCTCGAACTCCTGACCTCGTGATCCTCCCGCCTCGGCTTCCCAAAGTGCTAGGATTACAGGCATGAACCATGACACCGGCCAGCAAACTTTTTAGCTCCACCAATTAGCCTTACACAGCTTTTCAGCACTAACTCCAGAATGCCAAGCAATTAATGATGATGTAATCAGACCCTTGCTTCAGTCACTCACTCATTAGTTCCACCATAGTTAGTGAGCATTTACTATGTACGAGGCATCTTCGTGGCACTGGGAATATAGAAGCAAATGAAAGAGACAAAGTCTTTATTCCCATGAAATGGACATCCTAGTGGAGGGGCACAGATAATATCTATAAAAACAAAGAAGTACATATTATGTCAGGTGATGATGAGGGCTATGCAAGTTAAAAGTCTCAGGGTGGGGCAGAGGGACATTTTAAGTAGGGTGAAGAGTAAAGGCATCTTGGCTAAGATTTTACCTGAGTAGATAGCTAAGTAAAGGAGCAAGCCACTTGATCACCTGGAGAGAGCATTTCAGAGAGGGGCAAGCAAAAACAAAGGCCCCCAGGCAGGTGTGTAAAGTGGTCTGTTTGTGGAGTTACAAGGTTAACTGTACCTACTAGTGGGAATACAGAAAGGTTTTCAGAATGTTTTTTATAAGACAAAGAATTCCTTCAAATTGTTTGTAATGATTTTATCTCTTTCTATGATAAAGCCAAGTTTAGAAGCAGATGTTAGAAAAGAGGTCCACACCCACTAATGGCTCCTGCTGTAAACTGGCTCTGTCGTTCCTGAGAGCTGTCTAGTAAATTTAACAAGAGCTATAAAATTGTTCACACTTGTTGACTTGGTTACTTCACTTTGTGGGATATTTCTACAAGGCAAAAGAGAGAAAAAAGACCACAATAAAGAAATCTACTAAGTTCTTAGCTAGACCTTGTATAATATATTTGGAAAATCTCAAGCAATGATAATCCTCAAAAATGGAAAGAAAACCAGGTGCAGTAGCTCGAGACTGTACTCCCAGAACTTTGGGAGGCTGAGACAGGAGAATCGTTTGAGGCCAGGAGTTCAAGACCAGCCGGGGCAACATGGCAAGACTCTGTGTCTACAAAAAAAATTTTAAAAATTAGCTGGGCCTGGTGACTGGCACCTGTAGTCCTAGCTTCTGGGATGGCGGAGGCAAGAGGATCACTTGAGCCCAGTTTAGGGTTACAGTGAGCTATGATCATGTCACTATTGCACTCTAGCCTGGGCAACAGAGCAAGACCTTGTCTCAGGGAAATAAAAAAAAAAAGAAATAAGTAAAAATAAGAAAAGAATTTCAATATGCTTTGATTCTATAAGGCTGTTTAAATGACACATGGGAACAATATTAATAAGTGCAAATGTATTACATGAAAAATGTAAAGTAGAAAAAACTAAGATACAGACCTGTGTATTTATGCTGATTAAAATTTTGGAGAATGTACCAATGCATATTAAAAACACCAAAAGAGAATTTGGAGGGATACAAAATGTTTATTGTCTAGCCAGCTTTTGTCTTAGTCTGTTTGGTGCTGATATAACAGAATACCACAGACTGGATCATTTATAAAGAACATATTTCTTTCTTACAGTTCTGGAGGCTGAGAGGTCCAAGGGACCAGCATCTGGTGAGGGTCTTCCTGCTTTATCATTTCACGGTGGAAAGAGGAAAAGCAAGAAAGCCCAAGAGAGAGCAGTGTGGGGGCTGAACTAGTTTTTTTTTTTTTTTTTTTGAGACGGAGTCTCACTCTGTCGCCCAGGCTGGCGTGCAGTGGCGCGATCTCAGCTCACTGCAACCTCCGCCCCTCCAGGTTTAAGCAATTCTCTGTCTCAGCCTCCGGAGTAGCTGGGATTACAGGCGCGTGCCGCCATGCCTGGCTAATTTTTTTGTATTTTTAGTAGAGACGGGGTTTCACCATCTTGGCCAGGCTGGTCTTGAACTCCTGACCTCGTGATCCACCCTCCTCGGCCTCCCAAAGTGCTGGGATTACAGGCATGAGACACCGCGCCCGGCCTGAACTAGCTTTTATGACAAACCTACTCTCACAATAATGATCCCACTCTTGAGATAACCTTAATCTATTCATTAGGGCAGAGCTTTCGTGACCTAATTGCCTCTTAAAGATCCCACCTTTCACCAGTGTTGCCCTGGGGGCTTATGTTTCCAACACATGAACTTTGGGGGACATGGTCAAACCATAACAGCTTCCTTTTTGGATAGAGTTGCTTATGTTCATAATGAATCTTTACTTTTTTTTTTTTCTCTTGTTGGATTACATGGCAGATTTTTTTGTTGTGTTTTGTTTTGTTATGAGATGGAGTCTCACTCTGTCGCCTAGGCTGGAGTGCAATCTCAGTTCACTGCAACCTCGACCTCCTGGGTACAAGTAATTCTCCTGCTTCAGCCTTCTGAGTAGCTGGGATGACAGGCGCCTGCCACCATGCCCAGCTAGTTTTTGTATTTTTAGTAGAGACAGGGTTTCACCAGGTTGGCCAGGCTGGTCTCGAACTCCTGACCTCAGGTGATACACCCACCTCGCACTCCCACAGTGCTGAGATTACAGGCGTGAGCCACATTGCCCAGCAGCAGATTTTTTTTAAAAAAGTGAAGTTTTATCCCCTGTAAAGTACAATCCCTTGATGATGATGCTGTAAATGACAGTGCTGTTTGCATGCACTGAGCTTGCCATGCAAGGGTGAGAAATTTGCAAACCGGGTCCACAGGAGACACGGTCTGGCTAGCACTGTAGTTGGAGCTATTGGACAGCAAGGTGCTTTTGTTGTGGTTTTAGTACCAGCACTATGGAACAGATACACTGGGACAGAAGACCAACAGCAGCTCAAGTGGAGGCAGCTAGCTCTGTAAACTGACATTTCTACTGTGGCAGGGTGTAGAAGTGCTGAAGCAATTCCCTGCTGAGACAGTTCTCATACCTTTCTAGATGCAGCCTGGCATCTAATTTCATGCTTGTCTCTTTGTGGGAAGAGGGATGCCCCAGCTCATAGAGGGTTCCAAAGCGAAATACTATCTAACCCAAACTGAACATTGAGACTTTTCTTTTCTTTTCTTTCTTTCTTTCTTTTTTTTTTTTTTTTTTTTGAGACTGGATCTCACTCTGTCACCCAGGCTGGAGTGCAGTGGTGCGATCACGGCTCACTACAACCTCAACCTCCTGGGTTCAAGCTATCCTCTCACCTCAGCCTCCTGAGTAGCTAGGTCTACAGGTGCACGTCACCATGCCCGGCTAATTTTTTGATTGTTTTTGTAGAAACGAGGTCTCACTATGTTGCCCAGTCTGGTCTCAAACCCCTAAGCTCAAGTGATTCTTCCACCTCAGCCTCCCAAAGTGCTGGGATTACAGGTTCAGCTATCTCACCTGGCCTAAGACATATTGTTGTCATTCAGGTCAATGGCACCTCCAGAAAGCTGCCTTCCCTGGCCATTCAATCTGAAGTGGCACCGACCCAGTGATGCAGATGCATCATCCTGTTTTGTTTTGTGCTCTGCATACTAGTCCCTGCAAACCATCTTACATAATTTTTTTTTTTTTTTTTTTTTTTTTTTTTTGAGACAGAGTCTCGCTCAGTGTAACCTCCACCTCCCAGGTTCAAGCGATTCTCATGCCTCAGCCTCCTGGGTAGCTGTGATTACAGGTGTGCTCCACCAAACCCAGCTCATTTTTGTATTTTTAGTAGAGACAGGGTTTCACCATGTTGGCCAGGATGGTCTCGATCACTTGACCTCATGATCCACCTTCCTCGGCCTCCCAGAGTGCTGGGATTACAGGCATGAGCCACCGTGCCCGGCCCATCTTACAGAATTTTGTTGATCTGTTTGTTTACTTATTGTCGTCTTTCACCATTCTGATGTAGGCTCCAATAATACAGACATTGAATAATGTCTGTATTATTCCCTTTGGTGCCTAGAAATATTTCTGGCTCATTTTAGTTCCTTAGTATATATATTTTTAGTGACCGAATAAAGAAACTTGCACCAATCAGCAGCCTGCGGTCTCCAGGCCTCTGTCGTGTTATGGCTAAAGCCACCCTGAACAAAGGATTTCACACTGGAAAATGAGACCACAGAAACTGGCTGCTGCACTCATTAGAGTCTCAACAGGCACGTCACCTTTCCTGGGGCCCCAGGAAAATAGTTGCTCTGGAGAAAGAGGATGACTGCCTTGCTTCTCCTTGGAGAGTTCCCCATATTCCCATATCCCCTCTTCTTCCTTCTCTCTTCCTGGCCCTTTGTTTCTCTGGAGAATGAGGGATAGAGGGTAGGTAAGTCATAGCAGACAGACAGGAAATCTCCTCGTATCTTTTTCTCTAGCAGCTAAAGGGCCCCTAGAGAGGAAAATCACTTGTATGGAGGGGAGGATGGAGGAAATGGTCACTTAGGACATGCAGATTTGTGATTGTTTAATTCTTGCATCATTTTAAGCACACAGTGCACAAAATAGCTCAGGATGAAGGATGTAACATACCTTCTTGAGTCCATAAAACCAGGACCTAGCATCTGAACATCAGTGGGAAGCTACGGCTCTTGCAATGCCATTATCAACATGAAGTTGGTTTCTGTTGTGTGGACACAGAAAAACTGTCTCACTTGTACTTGCTAGAAGTCTTCAACTGAATACCTGGGGTTATTACTCTGGAATGTCTGATACACTGCTTTACTGTGTGAAGATTTTAAAAATGTAGCCATTGATGGCCCAGCATGGTGGCGCCTGCCTTTAATCCCAAGCATTTTGGGAGGCCAAGGTGGGAGGATCACTTGACGCCAGGAGTTTGAGGCTGCAGTGAGCTATGATTGTGCCACCGCACTCCAGCCTGGGTGACAAAGTGAGAACTTGCCTCAAAAAAAAAAAAAAAAAAAAATTGAAATGAAGGCTAAAAATCCGTCTCTTTCCATGGGTTCTTGTAGAGAGCCAAGACTTTCAAGGATTTTCTCTAGTCAGTCATTTTCTAACAATCTAAACTGAATTATTTAAAATATATATGTCTTTGGTAATAATCACTAAATTTTTTAATTTTATTTTTTTGAGACGAAGTCTTGTTCCATCTGGAGTGCCCAGGCTGAAGTGCAGTGGCGCAATCTAAACTCACTGCAACCTCCCCGTTCCGGATTCAAGTGATTCTCCTGCCTCAGCCTCCTGAGTAGCTGGGTTATAGGTGCACATCACCATGCCTGGCTAACTTTTGTACTTTTAGTCGAGACAGGGAGTTTGCTATGTTGGCCAGCCTAGTTTCGAACTCCTAACCTCAAGTGATTCCCCTGCCTTGGCCTCCCAAAGTGCTGGGATTACAGGCATGAGCCACTGTGCTTGGCCTATTCACTGAAATTTACTGAGGGCTTACTCTGTGCCTGACACTGTTCTAAGTGCTTTACATTAACTCAACAACCCCAAGAGGTAGGTACTGTTCTTCTTTTTTATTGATGAAACAAATGAGGGACAGAGAAGTTAAGCAGCTTATCCAAGGTCAACCAGTTAGACATGATAGAGCATGGAAATGGACCCAGGAAATTTGGCTGTAGCATCCATGTTCTTTTTTTTTTTGAGACAGAGTCTCACTCTGTCGCCCAGGCTGGAGTGCAGTGGCACAGTCTCAGCTCACTGCAACCTCTGCCTCGTGGGTTCAAGCAATTCTCTGCCTCAGCCTCCAAAGTAGCTGTGATTATAGGCACCCGCCACCATGCCCGGCTAATTTTTTGTATTTTTAGTAGAGATGGGATTTCACCATCTTGGCCCAGCTGGTCTTGAACTCCTGACATTGGGATCCACCTGCTTGGGCCTCCCAAAGTGCTGGGATTACAGGCGTGAGCCACCGCGCCCAGCCCATGTTCTTAACCATTACTGCTCTACTGCCTAAAGTTAGAACTGGTGGCACCTAAAAACTTAGCTTTATTATATAGAGTCACATAACTCATGTACAACCTTCTCTGGTACAGCTAGCTGCTGAGTGAAGTGGGTAGTGAAACCAAGTGCTGACAAGGGGCTGGAGCAACAGGAACTCTCATTCATTGCTGGTGAGAATGCAAAATGGTACAGATTTGGAAGACAGTTTGGCGGTTTCTTACAAACTAAACATATCCTTACGAATAATCCAGCAATCATGTACCTTGATATTTACCCAAAGGAAACGTTTTACGTCCATACAAAAACCTGCATATGGATGTTTATGGCAGCTTTCCTTATAATTGCCAAACTTTGGAGGTAACCAAGATGTCTGTTAGTAGGTGAATAGATAAATGGATGCACCGTGGTACATCCAGACAGTGGAATGCTATTCAGTGCTAAAAAGAAATGAGGTACCAAGCCATGAATATACATGGAGTAATATGCATGGAGGAACCTTATATTCCTATTACTAAGTGAAAAAAGCCAATCTGAAAAGGCTACATACTGTATGATTCTAACTATATGACATTCTGGAAAAAGCAAAATATGAAGACAGTAAATGATCAGTGGTTGCCAGGGGTACGGGGTGCTGAAGGAAGGATGAATAGGTGGAACACAGAGGATCTTTAAGGCATGAAACTACTCTGTATGATTATATAATGGTGGATACATGTCATTATACTTTTGTCCAAACCCATAGACTGTGCAACACCAAGAAAGAACACTAAGATAAACTATGGACTTTGGGTGAAAATGATGTGTCAAAGTAGGGTCATCAATTGTAACAAATTACCACTCTGGTGAGCGGTGTTGATAATGGAAAAGACTGTGTGTGTGTCAGGGCAGGGGGTATTTGGGAACTCTCTGTATCCTCTGCTCAATTTCACTATGAGCCTAAAACTGTTCTAAAATATAAAGCCTGTTAAATAACATAGCTAGGGCCAGGCACGGGTGGCTCACGCTTGTAATCCCAGCACTTTGGGAGGTCGAGGCAGGCAGATCACCTGAGGGCAGGAGTTCGAGACCAGACTAGCCAACATGGTGAAACCCTGTCTCTACTAAAAATACAAAAATTAGCCGGGCATTGTGGTGCATGCCTGTAGTCCCAGCAGGGGAGGCTGAGGCACCAGAATTGCTTGAACCCGGCAAGCGGAGGTTGCAGTGACTGGAGACTGCACCACTGCACTCCAGCCTGGGCAACAGAGAGAGACTCTGTCTCAAAACAAAACAACAACAACAAAAAAACAAAACATGTCTGGGCATATGTAAGAAATAAGAAGGTACATGGTGGAATGTGCAGCCCAGATCCCCCTTTAGGATCGAGGCACTTATTCCCCAGCTTCCCAGAGTTTTGTTTGCTGGTGGTTCAAAGCCTAGTTTCTCTCCAGACCATGCCTTTGGCAAAGGGAGCTGCTTCACCCAAAGTGATCCCCCCATCCACAGATGGCCCTCATTCAATGATGAGGTACAAATTGGGGTGAAAAGGTCCTGCCCCTTGCTTCAATATGGCACAGTTCTGAAATCCATCCCATATTCTGAGCCTCCCATCAATTTGGCTGAGGCCTCTGCTGCAACTGCATCACGGCTCGACTTTCTCCTGCCCACTCCCGCTTTCCTCACTTCTGGTTGTTTTGTTTTGTTTTGTTTTTGTTTTTGTTTTTGTTTTTGTTTTTGTTTTTGTTTTTTGAGGCAGAGTCTCTTGTCGCCCAGGCTGGAGTGCAGTGACCGGATCTCAGCTCACTGTAAGCTCCGCCTCCCGGGTTCACGCCATTCTCCTGCCTCAGCCTCCCGAGTAGCTGGGACTACAGGCGCCCGCCACCTCGCCCGGCTAATTTTTTGTATTTTTTAGTAGAGACGGGGTTTCACCGTGTTAGCCAGGATGGTCTCGATCTCCTGACCTCGTGATCCGCCCGTCTCGGCCTCCCAAAGTGCTGGGATTACAGGCTTGAGACACCGCGCCCGGCTTGTTTTTGTTTTTTTTGTTTTCCCTTTTTTGTTCCCCCCTCTCACTTCTCTATGAGGGTTCTTACCAAGAGCTCTTGTCCACACACTTCCTGCACTTTAATCTCTTACAGTCTGTTTCTGGGGAAATCTGATCTAAGAAAGATGCATGGTGGAAGGGCCTTCTAGGTAGTGGAGACAGCACAAGCCAAGTAGTCTTGGCAGTGTCTAGCAGCAAGCCGCGTGCAGGTGAGATGGATTCACTTGGGCAAGGTGGGAAGGGAGGCTTGGGCGTGAGGCAGGGGCCAGATCACAGCGGGCCTTGTATGCAGGTTGAGGAGTCGGTTTCATCCTCAGGTTTTTCGTTCATTTATTAATTCAACAAACATGAATTTTGTGTCTGCTGTGTGTAAGGCATAGTCCAAGCCCCTGGGAATACAATGGCAAAAAAGTGCAAACAAAATAGGTACATGTATTAATCTCTTTCCTATGAGATTAAAGTGAGTGTAAAATGAAATAACATAAAGTACTGACCACAATGACTGCCACATAGCAGGTGCTAAGTACTTGCTAACACCTCTGCCTTCTCCCTTCTCTCCCTGGGGGTAACTTTGTAGGGCACCTAAAGTTGCAAAGGAAGCAGAGGCGGGTAATTAGAGCTTAGAATCAAGCCAGAGAACTTGGGAAGATATCTAGTGAAATGCTGGAGTGTGTTGTACTGGCTCACAGGAACTGACTGCTAAATTTTCAGGAACTTTTGCAAACCGTTGTTAAACATAGCCATTGTCAAAAGCTAAGTTATATAAACTTAAAATTAAATAAATTATATTAAAAACAAAGGTAACAAATCCTCAGAATGTATCACTTCCTGATTATTTTCCTACATATACCATTATACACGTGCTTAAGGTTATTTATACCTATTGTATCTGTATGGTGGAAATACTATAGAATGATAGGATTGCACTTCTCCCAACTCCACATTCAGAGACATCACACTGGTAGCTTGAAATTAACCATGGTGGGAGTAATTACACCAAGGAAATCTGCAAATGCTGCACATCTGGGGAGATGGTTGTTAAATACTTACCAGCACAGGTCTGGCTATGTACCTATGCTTATTGTGAACAAAAATGACCTCTGAGCAACTATAGCTCTGAGGAGTAGGTTCATGCATTTGGTATTTTGGGGCTTTCTACACAGAGAGGCAGTTGAGGGTGATGGAGGGGTGCAGATGCTGGAGCCTTCTGCCTGGGTGCCAAGCTAGGCTCTTCCCTTGACTAGCTGTGTGATGTCGGGTGGGTGACTTACTCTCACTGTGCTTCAGGTTCTTCTGTAAACAGAAATGCTCCCAGCTAGGGTTCCTGGGAGGATGAAATGAGAAATGTTTGGTAAAGCACTAGAGTAGTGCCTGGCTTATATTAAATGCTCTGTAATTGTTAGCTATTACCATTGAGTTGGCCAACAGATGAAAGAGTACTTTGGAAATCACTCTGACAGCCTGTACAAGTCAAGACAGCTCAGCAGTCTCTTGGCCTCACTCCAAGAGTATGAGCAGAAAAGGGTGGTGTTCCTCCTCCAGGGAGCCTTCCCTAACCCTCCTGTTGGGGCCTACTTCTAGGAGCCCTGATAATGTCAGAACTTCTGCCATAATAATACATGTCATGTTGTCCTTGCCTATTTACTTGTCTGTCTCCCCAGCTAGACTGTAAGCTGGTAGAGGAGAATCTCAGTCTGTCTTTTCCACCTTGCCTGTCTCCCAGCACAGTGCCAGGCACGTGGTGACTGATCAATAATATTATTGAATAAGTGTCCTAAATGAATGCTTATTTGCCTGTTTGGAGAGTCTTCTAGGTGGAAGCTCTGTGAGGGCAGGGACTAAACCTATTTTTCTAAGTCATTGTTTGTTGGTGCCTAGTTGAGAACTGGCATGTAGTAAACTTCCTTACCCTTCAACGAATTCATTCTGAATACCAGAATGCTGACGCTCTCCCTTCTACTTTTAGAGCTTGCCTTTCCCTGTTGCATAAAAAGGCAAAAGAGATAATATCAAGGATGTAACATTTACGCTGGGTTAGTCTTGAATATGTAAGTATGGTAGCTTAATAGTTCAGATTGTGTACGTTAGAATAAGATTGAACAACCTAGGGTTGAGTTGTGCCTGTCACTGACTAGCTGTGCATTTTGGGACAAGTCATTTAACTTCCCTGAGTCTCGGTTTCCTCATCTATGCAATGAGGCTAATAATATACCCACATGGCTATGAAATAACTATAACAAAATAGTTTATTCTGAGTTACTTAAGAAACAAATGAATCACAAATAGTTCATTTTTAATTGAATTTATTTAAAATACAAATATGTCATAAAATAATTTTTTAAAAATTATTTATTTATTTATTTATTTTGAGATGAAGTTTCACTCTTGTTGCCCAGGCTGGAGTGCAGCGGCATAATCTCAGCTCACAACAACCTCTGCCTCCCAGGTTCAAGCGATTCTCCTACCTCAGCCTCCCAAATAGGTGGGATTACAGGCATGCACCACCACGCCTGGCTAATTTTTGTACTTTTAGTAGAGAGGGGGTTTTTCTATGTTGGTCAGGCTGACCTCAAATTCCTGACCTTGTGATCCGCCCATCTCGGCCTCAAAAAATGCTGGGATTACAGGCGTGAGCCACCGCACCCAGCCTAAAATTATTTTTAAATAAATTAATACAAATAATGTCTGTAAAGCACTAAGTCTCATAGATGGAGCTCAATCAATGGTAACCATTATGTTATAAGGAAGTCTGGAAAAAGAGAATGTCTGTCTCCCACAGAGTTGTATTTCTTTTGTAACAAATCAAAGGCAAGCTGCTTTCTCTGAATTTATTTAGTAATCTTGGTACTTAAAATCATAATTATTTAGGAAGCTGAGATAAAATGCACTTTAGAAGGAATCATAAAAATGCTGGAAAACAGGGAGAAGTAAGAATATATAATTCAGGCGGATGTGTGAATGCCAGAAAGAAGATGGGCAGGGGGCAGGGGCTGGATGATAATGGGTGAGTCTGGGGTAACCTGATGAAGGCAGCGTTTGTTGTTGCTGTTGTTGTTTGAGACAGTCTTGCTTTGTTGCCCAGGCTAGAGTGCGGTGATGTGATCACGGCTCATTGTAACCTCAATTTCCAGGGCTCAATCTATCCCTCCACCTCAGCCTCCTGAGTAGCTGGGACTAGAGGAATGTGCCACTATGCCTCGTTAATTTTCATAGTTTTTGTAGAGGTGGGGTTTCACCATGTTGCCTACACTGGTCTTGAACTACTGGGCTCAAGCAAGCCACCTGAAAGGCAGCATTTTTCTATGATGTCCTGTATTTGGCACTGGCTGCTACAAACCTTATTGTACATGTCTCTTGGTGCACATATGCAAACCTTTCTATTGAGTGTATACTAAGAGAAATTATGCAGCTTTAGCAGGTATTTCTAAACATGTTTCCAACGTGGTCAGACCAATTTGCCCCCCTCCTCAGCAGTGGGAGTTCCTTGGTGAGCGCTCCTTGCCAGCACATGGTATTATCAGTCTTTTAAATTTTAGCCGTTTAGGGGAGTTGCTAGTGGCATTGTACCAAGGTTTGATTTTCATTTCCCTCATGACTAATGAAACTGAGCACCTTTTCATATGTTAAATGGCCATAATCTTCTGGATTTTTTTTGGGTGAAGTTTATGTTTAAGTCTTCGCTCTTTTTCTATTTGGTTGTATGTCTTTTTTGTATTGATTTGTAGAATCATCTTTATTCATCTTGTCTGAATAAAATACCTTTCTTAGTGATTCCAATTGTCAGTATCTTTTATAACTCTGAGGCTTGCCTTTGATGCCTTTTGATCTTCTGATGGCTACTAAAGATACACAAAAATGAATTCCAGCTGAATGTAGATCTAAATGTGAAATGAAAAACAATAAAGCTGCTAGGTGAGGAGAATATCTTCCTGACCCTGAAGTAGACAGAAATCAAAGCACTGACCTAAATGGAGAGGTTGATAGCTTAGACTACATTACAATTAGGAACTTCTGTGTGTCAAAATACATCATTAAGAGAATGTGGGCAGGTGTGGTGGCTCACTTCTATAATCCCACCATTTTGTGAGGTTGAGGCAGGAGGATTGCTTGGGGTCAGGAGTTTGAGACCAGCTTGGGAAACAGCAAGATCCCCATCACTATTAAAAAAAAAAGAGAGAGAGAGAGAGAGAATATGTTCTATGTATACCAACACACCATGTTGTACACATTAAATATATGCAATAAAAGATTGAGTGTGTGTTTTAAGAACTTGGATTATATTATTCAATCCTTTCAAAGAATATCCCAAATAAGTATCCTTGTTTTACAGATGAGGAATTGAGACCCAGAGAGGTTAATGAACTCATCCTGGGCCACACAGCTTACAAGTGGAGAACTCAGGTGTAAGCTCAGGTCTGCATAAGTCTAGAGACTGAGCTCCCAACTCCTGGCAGTGCTGCTCCGCCTTTACCACATCCAGAGTGTGCCCCTGGCGCAGTGCTGGGCTCCACACATGTCACTGTTGGCTTCCTGTGGTACCTTCCTGTGTGTACAGAGTTCACTTCACATGGGCTTGCGTTCATCCTCGTAAATTATTCATTTTCTCCACCACTGTTTTGTAAACTTGGCCTGCTGTGAACAGTTGCTCTTTATAGTCCTAAGGAAGCAGGACTCCTTCTCCCGGTGTGATTTGCTGAGGCTCCACCTGAAAAAGACTCAGAGCCTTGGACAAACATTCTGTGTCTGTAGCGTCTCTGATCTAGCAGGATGAATAGCAAAGCCTTGGGTAGCAGGGGAAAGGCAGCCCTGATGAGTTGCACCAGGTCTGCCAGGCTCTGCGCTGTGTACTCACAGCCTGTGGGAGTTGGTAAGGTCCCAGCATGTGCATGACCACTTCCCCTTCCTTCTCTCCTTCCTCCTCTTTCTAGTTGCCAGAGGCCCTCCCATGGAGCTGGACATCTGTGCACTGAGAAGGGCCCTGTGCAGGCTGCTTTTGTGGGAAGAAGAATCACAGCAGGGTTTGGGGGATGTGGGTAAGTCACTTGGAGTTGCTGCCAGGGTCACCACAGGCCCAGGTACCTGCTATGCATGCCTATGATAACAGACTAGGAATAATTCAGTCCTGCAAAAAGTCTTGTGAGAGTTAGGCAATGTCAGGGTTCCACCCTCTCCCCACCACCCCATTTCAGCACCCCAAGGGGATCTGGCTCCCATGATCACTGCATCTCAATAGCCTCATAGTGAAAGGAGGTGCAGATCTGCCTCCAGGAGCAGATGTGAGCCAGTAGTGCTAATCACAGTGGCTATGATTTAATGAGAATTTGTGCATCAGGCACATTGCTAAACCTTTTATATACATTTTCTCAATCCTTATAAACCCCAGTGAAATACAAACTATCATCATTTCTAATTCACAGTTGCAGAAATGAATGCTTAGAAAAACTAATTTTTGCTTTCTCAATGCATCACGTCACTGCTAAGTGGCCAACCCAGGACTCAAACCCATATTGTCTGACTCTAAAGCTCAGAGAAATGTTTACTATGAAGCTAATGAGACTCAAGCCCTGGGACCCCCATTTGCATGAGTCCCTTCCCAGGTGCTAAGTGGATCCTCGCAATGTGTTCACATGGTCATATGTGTTTTTGTTGTTGTTGTTTTGTTTCATTTTTCTTGTAGAGATGGATGCTGCTCAGGCTGATCTTGAACTCCTGGGCTCAAGCAATCCGCCTGCCTTGGCCCCCCAGAGTTTTGGGATTACGGGTGTGAGCCACCATGTGTGGCAGGTCATATGCTTTTTAAAAATTTGTGGCTGGGCACGGTGGCTCACACCTTTAATCACAGCACTTTAGGAGGCTGAGGTGGGTGGATCACCTGAGGTCAGGAGTTTGAGACAAGCCTGGCCAACATGGTGAAAACCCGTCTCTACTAAAAATATAAAAATTAGCCGGGTGTGGTGGTGGGCACTTGAAATCCCAGCTACTTGGGAGGCTGAGGCAGGAGAATCGCTGGAACCTGGGAGGTGGAGGAGGCAGAGAGCCGAGATTGCACTAGTGCACTCCAGTCTGGGCAACAAGAGTGAAATTCCACCTCAAAAAAAAAAAAAAAAATTTTTTTTGTTGTAAAACTAGGCCTGGTGCAGTGACTCATGATTATAATCCCAGTACTTTGGAAGTCTGAGGCAGGAGGATCGCTGGATCCTAGGAGTTCGAGACCAGCCTGGGCAACATATCAAGAACTTGTCTCTACGAAAAATCATAATCAATAAATAAACAATTAAAAAAATTTGCAAAACTAGAAAATTTGCAAACTTAGTGGTTTGTTTCCTTACTCAGTTAAAAACGACTGTTTCTTTCCACTCTGCCTTGCTTTCCTCAAATTTCCTCCAGTGTTGGATGGAGCTGGGCATTTTGCGGATAGGCTAAGAGGAATCTGAGTTGGGATATCTTCAGTTTGAGTTGGTGGGATATATTAGCATGTTTTGCAGTCCCTTCTGAGATTGTTAAGTTATTGTTAAACTGTCCCGCTGCAGGATGGTTCCCAGGAACATCCTGCTGCCCACTGTGCCCATATGCCTGTGTGCTGTGGTGTACAGAGCTGTTCCCAGAAAGGGGTCCCAATCAGACCCCAAGAGAGTGTTCTTGGATCTCACACAAGGAAGAATTAGGGGCGAGTCCATGCAGTAAAATGAAAACAAGTTTATTAGGAAATTAAAGGAATAAAAGAATGACTACTCCATAGGAAGAGCAGTAGTTTGGGCTGCTGGACTAAGGATACGTATCGTTATTTCTTAATTATATGCTAAACAAGGAGTGGATTATTCATTACTTTTCTGGGAAAGGGGTGGACAATTCCTGTAACTAAGGGTTCCTCCCCCTTTTAGACCATATAGGGTAACTTCTTGATATTGTCATCGCATTTATAAACTGTCAGGGCACTGGAGGGAGTGTCTTTCTAATTGCTAATGAATTATAATTAGTGTATAATGAGCAGTGAGGATGACCAGAGGTCACTTTCCTCACCATCTTGGTTTTGGTGGGTTTCGGCTGGCTACTTTACTGCAAGCTATTTTATCAGCAAGGTCTTTATGACCTGTATCTTCTGTCAGCCTCCTATCTCATCCTGTTACTTAGGATGCCTATCCTCCTGGGAATGCAGTCCAGTAGGTCTCAGCCTCATTTTACCCAGCCCCTATTCAAGATGGAGTTGCTCTGGTTCAAACGCCTCTGACAAAGCCAGACACTGGACTGCAAAACTGAATGTGGCAGCACAGAGAGCATGTGGGAAGTGGAGGAGAAACAAGACATCTTTAAAAAAACAGAGAAATAACTATTACTAATCACAACCAGTTTTTGTCTATTCTCTGTATAGGCAATGATATCACAAAACTGTTGCCATATGAAGATGAAGAGGCAATCAAAGAAGATGCACTCAAAAAATATAGAAAGATGATTTACGGAAATGTGTCAGGCAGTTAATAAAAACGATTGTTAGTTTTCTGGATTTTGTTAAAATTTGTGAATTCATCAGTTTTTTTAAATGTGCAAATTGTAAGGACCTCTTTTTTCATTCTAGTTACTCTTACATTAATTTTGTGTTTGTAATTTTGTATTATTTTTCTTAAACAGGACCCTTCTTCCCACACCTTGAGGTGACCCTGCTCAAACTCATGCTCTTAGCAATGGTGAGACAGTGTCTGCCTCTGAGGGTTCCAGTCCTCAGTTTGGAAAGAGAAATGGGATTGTGAGGTGTGCAGAAGCCTGAGTGTACTTTAGAAAGTACTTTAAGCCACGGGCGATGGCTCATGCCTGTAATCTCAGCACTTTGGGAGGCCAAGGCAGTTGGATCACCTGAGGTCAGGAGTTCAAAATTAGCCTAGTCAACATGGTGAAACCCCATCTCTACAAAAATACAAAAATTAGCCAGGCATAATGGCAGGTGCCTGTAATCCCAGCTACTTGGGAGGCTGAGGTGGGAGAATTGCTTGAACCCAGGAGGCAGGAGGTGGAGGTTGCAGGGAGCCAAGATCGTGCCTTTGCACTCCAGCTTGGGTGACAGAGCGAGACACTGGTCTCGAAAAAAAAGAAAAAAAAAAAAAAGAAAGAAAATACTGTGGATATCCTCTACTGAAGGTGGGAGGCTGACTGAAGATGGGGAAATAACACAGCAAAGCCCCTCAGGAGGGTTAGCAGCAGCAGACTGCATTGGGGGTGGGATACGCCCAGTGTTTGCTAAGAAAAAAAGAAGAGTGGGGCAACTTATACATCACTTAGCCCTTTGTAATGTATGGTGGCCTTCCTTATAGCCCCACCCAAACCTGAATTTGCTGATGCAGTTTCCTTGGAAATCTCTGTATTTTTGGGTATTTTTGGTGCCACCTTGAAGGTGAGGAAGCAGATGTTAGGCAGTGGAGCTGCTTCACATGCTCTCTGTGCAGCCTCTCCGAGGGCTCTGGAGTAGGGGAGGCAGAAATATGGCTGAAGGCAGGTGGCTGCTGGTGCACTTGGAGTCAAGGTTGGAGCTTACCCTGTCCTCTGTGACCCAGACTACCCAATCTACTTCATTCTGGCCCCAGGGAGTTCCAGTGGCTGCAGGGCAGGAGCCTGGCTTTCCTTCAAGAATGTGTCTCCTTTTGTGGTTTTCATTTCTCCACCTGGTGTCTGGACTGTAAATTACAGGAGAGGATGATGCATTTGCTCTCCCCACTGAACAAAGGGATTGCAGTAGTAGTAGGTGGCATGTTCTTATCCAAGCTCCAGGAATGCTGCTGTCTCTCATTCCCCTTGGAGCCACCAGGGCTCAAGCTGGTCACTGTCCTGGGGGAAGCTTCCCTGGGGACAGGCTCACAGAGAAGGCTGCTATGTTCAGAGGCTGTGGTGTAGGGAGAAGAAGGATGTGCCTATTGACTCCAGGATTTTTTTTTTTTAATTATTGTGCAGAGAGAGCATGTTTTCATCTGGAATTCTAATAAACGGAGAGACAGAAGGAGGCAAATAACCACAGTTCCCAGAGTAGCCTGGCCAGGCTGCCCTAGGGTCTCCTCCAGAATTATCTGTTTCTGGCTTATGAGTGTAGAATCCTTGTTCCTCAGCCTGTCTTTATCATCCCCTCTGAATGAATAGCATGCACAGGTGTGAACGCATGCACACAGCCCATGCTACCCACTCACCAGACCATAGGCACATTCCATCCCCTTCTATACACAATATACACACAGCAAACTTCTATACACAGTATACAGTATATATATATACACAATCAAATAGGTAGCATTTGGGATAATGCTATGGGCTGAATTGTCTTCTCCCCAAACTCATATGTTGAAGTCCCAACCCCCAGTGCCTCAGAATGTGATTGAGTTTGGAGATAGGGTCTTTAAGGAAGTAGTCGAGTTGAAAAGAGGTCATTAGTGTAGGTACTGGATGGGGTTGGACTACCTCCTAATCCAGCATGACTGGTGTCCTTATGAGAAAAGGAAATTAGGACACAGATATGTAAAGAGGGAAGACTGTCTGAAGACACAGAGAGAAGATGGCCATGCACAAGCCAAGGAGAGAGGCCTCAGAAGAACCCAACCCTGCCTGACGCTCGGATCTTGGACTTCTGGTCTCCAGATCTGTAAGAAGAGAAATTCGGTTTCATAGCCACCCAGTCTGTGGTATTTTGTTATGGCAGTCCTAGCAAACAATGTAGATAATGATAGCAACTTCATTGCATCAGATATCAACAAGCAGGAAAAGTTATACCTCAAGACTTATGTTGCCTTGTTTTAACACACTGATGATTAGGAATTTCACTTTTGGGGCTTTGGAGCCACTGGTCCAGGCCAGGCCTGTTGTTTCCTTCAGAACTTGCAATGACTTTTGTCAAAGTTATCTGCACCCCAGCATCCTCTGGTGAATTCCTGTACCTGCCATCATCCCTGGTATACTAGGGGTTTTGAAGCCTGTGGACTTTTCTTTTCTCCCTCATGCAAGAGCCTGATCATGAAGCAGGAAAGAAAGGAAAATGTGTGACTGTAGCTTTTCCTAAATAAGGAATAGGGCCTACATCTGGAGGAGTGGGAAGCTGGACAAAGAGTTAAGACCTATATAGAGTGATGGGCTGGGTATTAGAAAAGGGGGAAAGAAGTTGCTACAGCAAAGACGGAGGATCTAGCTGGGGGAGAGAATCTGGAAGAAGTGAGGGCTGGTTCCAAGAGAAGGAACAGCCGCAGAGGGGTGTGAATGCACAACTAGTAGGATAGCACTAGCCAATAGCACTTTTAGTGATGATGGGATATTCCATATTTTCAGTGTTCAGTATGGTAGCTTCTGGTCACATGTGGCAATCAAGCATCTGAAGTGTGGCTAAGTGTAACTAAGGAACTGAATTCTTGGTTTTAGTTAAGTTTAAATATAAATAGCTACATGTGGCTATCATATTAGACAGCATGTTTCTAGAGCTCAGACACAGCCCACTGTTGCTTGCCTACCCAGCAGTTACCTGCCTTTTTCCTTGCTTACAAACCCCCCGTTTTGTTCAGGCAGTCAGGAGCCATGTGCTTCAGGAAAGACTGGGCCCCTTAGAGCTATAGGGGGAGAGGTGAATCTTGATTAGTCTAAGCCAGTTATGGTAATTAAGTTCCTCTTGCTCGTGATTGGTTTAGGAGTAGGCAGATGATGCAAATCCAGCCAATGAGACACAGGGGGAGTCTGCTGGAGGATTCTGAAAATGTTCTCCTTGATCTTAAAAAGGGGTCAAAAAGAGGGACTTCTTCTGGCCCTTAGGTGTGTGAAGATGTAATGCTTAGAGTTGCAGCCACCATCTCATGCCCATAGGGGGACAAAAGCCAGTATACTGAGGATGGCTGATCCAAAAGACGGAAAGAATCTGGGTCTCCAATGATGTTATCAAGCCACATCAGAACCAGCCTTGGGATGGCCCCATCCACTTTGTTAGTAAAGACACTTGTGTCTTCTGTTAAATGCAGTCATGGGGACTCTTTTGGGGATAGCAAATATGTGGCATTTAAGTCTGTGTTTCTGCCTCCAATGTGAATTCCATAAAGCATAGCACTTTTTCTCACTCTTCTTAAACCACTGTTCCAAGCAGCTACTACCAATCAAGTGGATTTAATATGCCAAATAAAAATCTGTTTGCTATTCCTACTCTAGGGCAAAAGAACACAAGCATCTGCTTGCCACAAACTCCCCCACAAACATTTTCTTCTCACTGGTCCTGGCTAACAATTGGAAAATATTCATGTAAGATCAACAACACATCAATATCCATGACACCAGCCCACAGAAACAATTCAAATAAGCCTGAATTGGAGAAACAGGTTTTCTCTATATCTAAGGGCATTAACAAAGTGCTTATTTTTTGAAGGGTCAATTCATGCTTAGAAGGGAAGCCAGTCACACAGCAATCTTTATTTGAATATAATGGAGCAAAAAAAAATGCTCTTTTATTAATCTGATATACACTAAATATCTTTGCAGCTGTTACATGAATGTTAGTTATCCAGCATATAAATGTATACACAATTCCAAGTTTGATAGATTTATGCTCTACACGAGCCATCCCACATGGAGCATGCCCTTTCACAAGGATATACATGGCTGTCTCGGGATATGTGTGAAAACACACTTGGTCAAACATTTTGGCAACTGGAAATCAGACACAGAGGAGCATACTAGAAAGATGAGTTCACAACAGGACCAGCTGTACTTAAGATGAAAACTCCAAAACCTGAAACAGAATTTGCTGGGGTTCACACATGCAGCACACATATATACAGTACAATAGGGGTAACTGGAACATTCACAGCAGGAGATCTTACACAGCATTAAAAACAGAAAGAACAAAAAAAGAAAACAAAGCCAAACAACCCAAACACCAAAACCGACAGGACCATTGCCAAGATTTCATTACAAAAGACAGTGGATTGTACGTTTAGCATATGTTCAAAATGGAAGTTCATCTGAAAGAGAAAACTCTTCTAGGATGTTAGTGTATCTAGATATTAACAAAAGACAGATGATCTGTTCAATATGTTCCTGGATCAGGGTGAGGATACATAACTGCATGGATGCTAAGAAAGTGTATATTTAAAAAGGACATTTCTTTTCTTCTGACTGACTTAGGACACAGATTCAGTAAAGTAAATATATAACAATAGCAGCGGAAATGAAGTTAGGCCAATTTGTCAAGTTCTCTCTAGGCAGGTCTGGTGAATGTCAAGGCAAGGACGGAGTTTCCTTCTTGGATGACTATGTGGGTGCAAGAGGGGAGACACTTGGCAACTTCAAACTAGTTTCATTTTGTTTGCATAGCATGAAATAGCCAATTTTACCGTACATTCTTCCTGAACGAATAACACCCATAGAAAACAGTGGGTTCTCTGTACTGGGTCCTATTCTGAGTCAATACAAATGCAGAAAGAAGCCCTTTGTGAATCACATGAGGTTGAGCTTGCTAAGTCTTTCCCCTTCCTTGGACTTAGGGGCAATGCTGACCCATAAACCTATGAAACTCAGTGTGGTGTGGCCTGGGTCTATGCGGTGGGAGGCCAAGCATTCTTTAGGGCTTGAGATGGTGGTAGGCTGGTAAACGTTTCACACCTGTCTTGGGGGTTAGGAGGAGTCTGATTTGCATGGTTTTGTTGCTTTCCATGGTATAAATACCACCACTATAGATGATCTTAAACTACAAATATACTATCAAGTATACAGAAACAATTCAAATAAGCTTAAATTGGAGAAACTGGTTTTCTCTATACCTAAGGACATTAAAAATAGTGCTTATTTTTTTGAAGGGTCAATTCATGCTTAGGAATTGACTTGGGAAGTTGTGTGTAGTAGTATACCTGTGTATAGTATTTCTACCATACAGACATAATAGGCATATATTACCTCATGGGCACAGATACTGGTAAAATGTAGTAAAATAAGTAGAAATTGATGAGCTTTGAATATATATTGCCTTTGTTTTTAGCTATCACTTATCTAACCTTATTTAATTTTTTAGTAATAGCTATGTTTCTCAACTGACTCTCAAAAGTCCTGAAACTTTAACCATCAGTTCTGATGAACTGGTTCAAAGCTGTTCCAGCTCATCAGTAGCTTTAGATACTCCAGCCCCTGTGAGCAGGCTGCCTGGTCACACCCCAGGCACTGCAAAGCTGTTCTGGACTTTGCACTCCTGCTGCTGGGGTAGATTACCCACTGAGTCTGAACGAAGGGCTGAAAGCTGCTTTCTGCTCCTAGTCCTGGACACTTTTGGATCTAAGGGGAGCATGAACGTGGTAGAGTAGGCAGACGGTGGACAACCTCTGCAATTTCAGAATTCAGACCTGACTGGAAGGCACCTAGCCTTCAGCACCAAGTGGGGGACCTTCTGCAAACATGGAGAGTACCATCCACCTCCACTAGTCAATGAATCTCGAGAACCCAGGTGGGAACCTCCTGGTCTTTCAGGGGTCGAATGCTGAGCTCTCAGACTTCTGCTCTGGATATGGGCCGCTCTGATTCCATGCCAGCTGTGCCCGTCCTATCAGGGCACAAGCACTGAAAAGCAGTTGGAAATCTAGCCCCACACAGGGAGCTGTGCCAAAACCCAGCAGCCTCACATTCACACTCCCCCTGCACCCACTCCTGTTCTTCACCTTTTCCATCTTCTGCGCCTCCACAACGGGCATGGATGAGCCTTTCATCCCGAGTGCCCCAGGAAAGCTTGGCCTTATTTTTGTATACTGCTGGAATTAAGAGGTTGTTGACCAGAGGAGAAAAGGAAAAAAAAAAAAAAAAAAAAAAGGGAAATAAAGGAAATGAGTGGGCACTGCCCTGAGGAGGTAAGGAGAGAACTGGTGGGGAAAAGTGGCAATGGGGCTCTCAGAGGAGGGTAGAGGGTCACTGACGACTACTGTCTTTCTGCTGTGCCCCCTGCAGGCCCCAGAACCCCAAACACCCTTTGCAACTTCAAGACACTTGCAACAACATGCACCAGTTTTAAACTGAAACCCGAAAATGCCCCCGCTACTGGCTGTCAGAACCTGCTTTCTGGATGGCTTATCTGCTGAGGGTAGAGAGGAGGGAAGCTGCTTTAGGATGTCTGTAAAGATAGTTGACTCACCCACAAATCTTCAAAATCAGAAAGGAAACACCCTGGGAGGCACAGGCCAGGGGAGTGGCAGCAGCTGCAGGCTTTGCTGACTTGGCTCTGAAGAGAAAACCCCAGTACTATTCGCTGGGGAACAGACTCCCTAGCTCTTGTCTCTGGTTTCACGCCATGAAAAGAATACCTCAGAAGAAAGCAGGACTTTAGGCCAGGCGCAGTGGCTCACGCCTGTAATCCCAGCACTTTGGGAGGCCAAGGTGGGTAGATCACTTGACGTCAGGAGTTGGAGACCAGCCTGGCCAACATGGTGAAACCCCATCTCTACTAAAAATACAAAAAATTAGCCAGATATAGTGGCATGCACCTGTAATCCCAGCTACTTGGGAGGCTGAGGCAGGAGGATTGCTTGAACCTGGGAGGCGGAAGTTGCATTGAGCCGAGATCGCGCCACTGCACTCCAGCCTAGGTAACAGAGCAAGACTGTCCACCACCACCCCCGCCCAAAAAAAGAAAAAGAAAAAGAAAAATGCTTAGAAAGATGGGGCTATCTCTGCTCCTGATTCTTTTCCTTGAATAATATCTTAGTGCAATATCCTGCTGAGATCATTTAAGGGAACAGCTTATGTGTGGTTTCATTTTTCACATTTTCCAAGAACTAGTTAATAGTCGCTCCAACAAAAACCAGGTAATCAAGGAGCTTTCTCCTCTCATCAAAGGTAATTCCAATGACCAAGTAGTTCCTGCACTGCCTGCTGAAGGCTATTATTTATTTTAAAGGTGGGAAAATAACACTTTGTATTTATGTGGTTGGGGGGGCGGGGAGAGTTCATATGTAACGGGGTGAGGGTGTTTTCTCTCATTCTGTTTTCCTCGCCCTCATTTAAGTCCTCCAAAGGCGTAATTATTGCACACAGCACAGTGTCTCATACCTATCACATGGGAGGTGCTCAATAAGCATTGACTGGATAATCATATGAAATGACAAGAGATCAGTGAAGACTCGGCTCAGCTCTTTCCCTGCCCAACCATGCTAGCCTTAAGTAAGAGCTGAAACAGACCCATAAACTGTATTCTTGTAACTCAAAATCCTGGGATTACTAAACTGCGTTTAGGTATTGTTTAAGAAAAACTGAAGGGAGCCCTGGCAATGGCTCTGTGACTGGTTGGTGAGAGACAGGTGACAAGAGGAATGATCAACATTTAGAGCAAAAGAACATCACACGGAGAACTGTTATGCTACACCTGAAACCATGAAGGGACACGCAATGCATCCTGGATATATTAACAGTTTTGTTTTGTTTTTTTTTTTTGTCTACATTACACATTACAAGAGAAGCTTTACTTAAAACACGTACTTTGCTGAGCAGAAACAAAAACTGTAAGAAACGTATAGTCCACTTCGGAGTTTCCCACTGTGCAGATTTCTTTCTGCTGTTGCAATATGACTGGTGTTTTTAGGTTTAGTAACTGGACAAAGTTTGGCACAATGTGGGGATTAAAGAAAACCTAACATATGCCCCCTTAACACCAATATGCCAGTTGTCTGTCTATGGTACCAGGTGAAGGCCAAATTCAGACATTCCTGGTTCCAGAGCCTTTAGTGCTTGAACAAATAAGGTGTATTATTGAAGAAACAGGTAAAGGCCATTGTGACATCAAACACACAAAAAATTAGAGAATACCGTATTCTATCTATTTTGAGTGGCAGAGGGAATCAGAAGGTATTCCCCTGGACTGCTTTGGAAATGATCCCGGCATTTAGAAAGTCTCTGCTGTGTCCTAATCTCTTTGTTGGAACCTTATCAATGGTATCTTGAACTCTCCCTTCTGTCACTACATTTCTTTTCCCACCTCCCCTTTGATCTCTTAAGGTATCTTGAAAGACAGCTAAGCAGTTTTTGGTGAAAACCTGAACTCTGATTTGGTGAGATTTGTCTATTTGCCAATATAGGTAAAATCACTGAAAAACTGTTTCTGAAAGCCTACGTATAATACTTAAGGCCATGTTTCAAGAAAATAATGGAATAAACAGTCAGGAGAGCTGTCGGGTAATATTGCAATTATAGAGTCTTCTATCCTAAGTGTGTTTATCTGGCAGGGCGGGGCCCTTTCCTGACTGGGCAATGGTAACTGTCAAACCTGCAGTGAATAGAGATACTACTCAGGATGCTGAGATGCTGGCAGGGCACACAGCATGGGGACTGTGCTTTCTGGCCTATTCCACGTGGGCTTCCCAAACAACTTCCTACACTCTTTTTATGCTTGTCTATTTCCTAATTTTTCAGTTTATAAACTAAACCTATTTAGTGCTTGTAAAAATGAGTTGAGGCCGCCAGTGGCTTACGACTGTAATCCCAGCACTTTGGGAGGCTGAGGCAGGCCGATCACTTGAGGTCAGGAGTTCAAGACCAGCCTGACCAACATGGTGAAACCCTGTCTCTACTAAAACATACAAAAATTAGCTGGGCGTGGTGGCGCATGCATGTGGTCCCAGCTACTTGGGAGGCTGAGGTGGGAGAATCGCTTGAACTCGGGAGGCAGAGGTTGCAGTGAACCGAGGTCCTACCACTGCACTCCAGCCTGGGCAACAGAGCGAAACTCCATCAAATAAAAAAAAAAAAAAAAAAAAAGGAAAAAAGGATGAGTTTAGTATAAGAAGGCAGATGAGATGAAGTTATTTTCATCACTGTCTTCTAGAATGCTGGAGAGTGGAGAGCAGACTAGTTCCAATCCTTTACTTTGTGCATGGGGAAAGTGAGAACCAGAGATGTTCAAGGACTTACAGTCTCCCCAGCAAGATCTGGGTCCCTGTACTGCTCAGTGGTGAAAGTCAGGCTAGGACCCACCTATTGCGTCTCCCAGGTTTGTACTCTGGTGTGAGATGATTCAGGCAGCAGGACTGAAGGTGAGTTGGGTGCTTTAAGACCCAATACCTGGGATAGAATGTGGTACATACAGAATTGACAGTTTGAAGCAATTGTTTGATTTTCCCTACTGAGAAGATTCTGTGATAATAATGGGACTTGGGAGCACTCTGGATTGATTCCAAAGAGCAATAGGGAAATTTTAGTTAGAAAAGGCGGTAAAAATAAAGGAGCAAGTGGACTATTTCCTCGGTTTTCATTTTTGTGCAAATTTTCATTTTCCTTCTACTGTAGATGAAATGAGATGCCAGTTGCAGGTTTGAGTGCCAGCAGCCTGCTACACTGATACAGCTGAGACTCTCTGTTTAATATCCTGGCTGTTTCTTAATCTCTAGCTAAATCCAGAGCAAGCCAGACAGGCCACACCACATACTTTGGAAATGATTTGAGCTCTCTTAGAAAATCAAGGTGATGAACAATCTCAAGGAGGCAGGGAAGAGTGCATAAAAGGTGGGAGAGGTGGTGACCAAGAAGGTTTGTGACCACAGACTCTCCAGGAGATTAGAAAATATCCCTCTTAGGCCACCAAGGATGCTTGGATTAGGTAGCAAGTAGACCAAGAACAGTCCTTCTGCAGGGGACACGGATGGGAGGTCTCAAGAAGTAAGGTTTTGCTGGTTTATCCTGTGTTGACTCAACCCAGTGTTCAAATAAAATTCTGAATAACTGTGCTCTGCAGCTTGGGAGATGTTTTATGCATTTAGACCCCAGAGCAGACATTAGAGACATTTTAAAAAGTAAAGGTAGTCTAGTAAGCAAAGTGAACTATCACAGAAGACTAGAGATAGTGATGTCCATACGCATTTCTATTTTTCTTTTGATGGGTTGATGGAGATGCACTCCTGGCTTTTGCAGTTATTTCTGCACATGCTGCATTCAACTAAAAGACCTGTTCAGGTCCCCAAATATCTTTTTTAAGAAGACAAATCAGGGATGGATAGGTGGGAAAATGAGTACACGTGGAAGAAGAAAAACATGCAGGGTACTTTCTTGGGTTGTTTGACTGCTGTCTTTGTTCTCCAATAAAATGATGGGAGGCAGAGGTGAGCGAAAGTGGTTTCTTTCCCTCCGCTGTTGGTATCTTTCAAATGCATCTTGTCTAGCCTTCAGTGATTTTTCTTCTTCCTGCCACCTTTGCAGTTTTTGGTTCAGGTTTTCCTGATGTTCTAGCCCTGATCACAGATCCCCAGGGAACCACCCTCTTCCCACTGCCCCCAATACCAGTCTGCCCCCCTCTGCAGACCTGAATTACTTCAAGGGGAAGTCGATTAATGGCTTATGTTAATGAAAGAAGCTTTTCACTTAGTCTGAGCTCTAGGAGGGATCATTAGGAAGGGGAGGGGGAGGCAGGGGGGCCTCAGGGGAGTTAGGACATCTCTGAATATAATGATTAGTAGAAACAAAAGCTTTCCCTTCCTGGGGGCCCCAAGCTATGGCTTGCCTGAAAATGCCTATAATAAGTAACAAGAAGAAACCTCTAACGAGGCAGTTAAAAAAGGAATATTGTTTAAATATGGGATTTATTCCTGGCTTCTGGTGATTGGCTGCAAGTCTACAAGGAAGGTTCAGATTTCAAAGAAGATGTGTAAAAAGGACGAGCCTGGGGGAAGGGGAGCCCGAGAGGCGAGAAGGTCATGTAGCTGACAGCGGGCCCGTGGGAATGTCCTGGCTGACCTCTTTCTTCCAAGCCCAGGCAGATTCCAGAGGTAAAATGAGCAGCCGAACAACCACAGGGAGATGGTCTGTCTGTGAGAAGGCCCCTCAGGAGTGCGGGCAGGCTGTGATTTTGCAGCGAGCTAGGAGCGCACTGAGCAGTGGGCCAGCCCTGGGGAAGCTAGAGGGACAAACCCTCTTTGGCGATGCCAGCTGGGAAGCTGGATGTCAACTGCGGGGCAGGTGAGGTGGGGGTCCTGGCGGGCCAGTCCCACAGAAAAGAGGTACCAGAAAGAGGCACCATTTTGTATTTCCAAATGGCTCTAGGTGTGAATTTCTTCCTAATTTGCAATTTACAATTTAGGTATCCACTGGCAATCTCTAGACTAGAGACAGTGTGGGTAAGTGGCAGAATCAGGTAGGCAGACAGTTTTTAAGAAGCAGCTTTCTTTCCTTGAATCTGCTGTCTGGCAAGACCAAGGGCAGCTGAAGGAGTGGGGGTGGTAAATGGAGGCAGAAGCTCTCTCTCCAATCTCTGATTTTCAAACATTCTGAACCACGTGCCACAATCACAGATACTGTTACAGTCCTTTTTCCTCACACTCTTCAGAGGTTTAATTGGGCTTTCTGACAGAAATCTTGCTTATGCAGCTCACTCAGATTTTTGCTGCTAATTGCAGAGCTTTTATTTTTCTTGTCAGCAGAGTCACCTTAATTGTCTTGCTCCAAAGAGCCCCACCCAGCCCTGTTTGGTGCCACATGGTTTTCTTTGAAAGGCTCTGCTATAACAGCAAGAATTACTGGGTGTCCTTTTCTAAGTAAACAGGAAATATCACTGTGTCAGAAAAAAAAAAAAAAAAAAAAGAATCCCTCTTCTCAGCACAAATGCAATAATGTGCCGACTTATATTTCCTGTTAATGTTAAATTAGGAGCAGGATCTATTTCTTACACCAGCCCAGTCTTCTTAGCTCTAAACTTTCAATAAGCACAACCCCAGGGAAGCCTGGCTGCCTAGGGCATTTTAGAAATGCTTCCACTGATTTGCGGGAGGCAGTAGCATCACAGTTTGGAAAGATAATTAATGCATTAAAACAAAACAAACAAACAAACAAAACCTGTGCAAAATCACAAAGGGGCAAGATGATATGCTTCTAAATTTTAAGTCATAGCAAGTGTTTATGTTCTGATACTTGATCACCTTTCTATATAGGAAAACTCTGAAGCCTTGAGTCAGGAAGGAGAATTGACCCAGGGCAGGAGGAAGAAACGCAGGAAGGATGGCTTTTTTCCCATTACATCAGAACCTGGGTTCGTGTGTCAGGCAGGCGCAGCCCAACGAGTCCTCCACACACAAGCACAGTAGAAGCCAGCAGGATGGGGATTGATTTGGTGATGCTGACCAGAGAGCCGAATATTAAGTTTCCCAAGACGGCTGCTGCCTTGCATAGCGCATTTAAGAAGCCAAAGCCTGTTGCCCTGCAAAGGAAAGAGACATGAACAAGGTTGAGAAAATGCCTTCCACGATTCCAACTTTAGACCAAAAGATCCTAGATTTTCAATGATCTTCACTCAGATTGTGTTGTATATTGGGAGCAAATCAATGCTTGTTAGCAAATCTGGGAGTAGAGAATCCTAGCTGTTGGTATTGTTCCTCCAGCCCTCTGTTGACTTTCTTACCATAGCTCCCATTGACTCCTACTCTGCCTATAAGTCCCAATGTATTGTGAACAGAAAGAGAGAAAAAATTGTACGGAGTATGAAACATCTCTAGTGGTTTAACGTTGTTGGAAGGAGGGGTCTTTTTCATTTTTTTAGAGATTAGGTCTTGCTCTGTTGCCCAGGCTGGAGTGCAGTGGTGTAGTAATTGTTCACTGCAGCCTCAAACTCCTGGGCTCAAGCAATCTTTCCACCTCAGCCTCCTGAGTAGCTAGGACTACAGATGTGTGCCACCATACACAGCTAATTTTTATTTTTATTTTTTGTAGAGATAGGGTCTTGCTATGTTGCCCAGGTGAGTATAGTGGTACAATGATAGCTCACTGCAGCCTCCACCTCGCAGGCTCAAGTGATCCTCCCACCTGAGCCTCCTGAGTGGCTACCTGGGACTACAACTGTGTACTGCCATGCTCAGCTAATTTTTATTTTTGTAGAGATGGGGAATCCCCCTATGTTGCCCTGGCTGGTCTTGAACTCCTGGGCTTAAGCAATCCTCTTGTCTTGGCCTCCCAAAGTGCTGGGATTACAGGCATGAGCCACTATACCCTTCAGGAAGGGTCTCTTAAATCAAACTTTAATTCTACTCTATCTAAACTCTTCTCTCAGGAACAAAACAGGCATAAAGCACAGTTCATTAGAGAGAGGCAGGTCACCTCTGCTCAGTGTGGAAAAAGCTGGGCCACCTCCTCTTATCTCAGGCAAAGGTGGAGAGGGTGATATAGAAAAATCGAGCAGTTTCTCATCTCTTTACAAGAGTGACTTGTTATTTTGTTTTGTAAATTCCCATGATTTCAGAAACATCTATGTTTAAATGGAAATTTAAATTTCATTCCAAAGTTAAAATGTATGACAGGCTGAGCACGGTGTCTTACACCTGTAATCCCAGAACTTTGGGAGGCTGAGGCTGGAGGATTTCTTGAACCCAGAGAGTTTGAGGCCAGCCTGGGCAACATAGCAAGACCCTGCCTCTATTAAATAAAGAAGAAAAAACTGTTGTAAGTGCAACAATATATTTAGATTTTTTTACTCCCTATTTTCTTTAATTAATTTTCATGCTAAGTGTTTTATTTTTTATTTATTTATTTTCTATTTTACTTTCAGTTCTGAGATACATGTGCAGAATGTGCAGGTTTGTTACATAGATATACGTGTGCCAGAGTGGTTTGCTGCACCTATAGACCCATCCTCTAAGTTCCTTCCCCTCACCCCCCACCCCCCAAACAGGCCCTGGTGTGTGTTGTTCCCCTCCCTGTGTCCATGTGTTCTCATTATTCAACTCCCATTTATGAGTGAGAACAATTGGTGTTTGGTTTTCTGTTTCTGTGTTAGTTTGCTGAGGGTAACGGCTTCCAGCTTCATCCATGTCCCTGCAAAGGACATTATCTCATTCCTTTTTTATGGCTGCATAGTATTCCATGGTGTATATGTACCACACTTTCTTTAACCAGTCTATCATTGATAGGCATTTGGGTTGGTTCCAAGTCTTTGCTATTATAAATAGTGCAGCAATGAACATACATGTGCATATGTCTTTATAGTAGAATGATTTATATTCCTTTGGGTACATACCCAGTAATGGGATTGCTGGGTCAAATGGTATTTCTGGTTCTAGATCCTTGAGGAATCGCCATACTGTCTTCCACAATGCTTGAACTAATTTACATTCGAACCAACGGTGTAAAAGTGTTCCTATTTCTCCACAGCCTCACGAGCATCTATTGTTTCTTGACTTTTTAATAATAGCCATTCTGACTGGCATGAGATAGTATCTCATTGTGGTTTTGATTTGTATTTCTCTATGATCAGTGATGTTGAACTTTTTTTCATATGTTTGTTGGCCATGTAAATGTCTTCTTTTGAGAATTATCTGTTCATATCCTTTGCCCACTTTTTGATGAAGTTGTTTGTTTTTTTTTCTGGTAAATTTGTTTACATTCCTTATAAATTCTGGATATTAGACCTTTGTCAGATGAGTAGATTGCAAAAATTTTCTCCCATTCCATAGGTTGCCTGTTCACTCTGATAGTTTCTTTTGCTGTGCAGAAGCTCTTTAGTTTAATTATATCCCATTTGTGAATTTTGGCTTTTGTTGCAATTGCTTTTGGTGTTTTCATCATGAAGTCTTTGCCCATGCCTATGTCCTGAATGGTATTGCCTAGGTTTTCTTCTAGGGTTTTTATGGTTTTGGGTTTTACATTTAAGTCTTTAATCCATCTTGAGTTAATTTTTGTATAAAGTGTAAGGAAGGGATCCAGTTTCAGTTTTCTAAATATGGCTAGCCAGTTTTCACAGCACCATCTATTGAATAGGAGATCTTTTCCTCATCACTTCTTTTTGTGAGGTTTGTTGAATATCAGAGGGTTGTAGATGTGTGGTGTTATTTCTAAGGTCTCTGTTCTGTTCCATTGGTCTATATGTCTGTTTTGGTACCAGTACCATGCTGTTTTGGTTACTGTAGCCTTGTAGTATAGGCTGAAGTCAGGTAACATGATGCCTCCAGCTTTGTTCTTTTTGCTTAGGATTGTCTTGGCTATATGGGGTCTTCTTTGATACCATATGAAATTTAAAGTAGCTTTTTCTAATTCCATGAAAAATGTCAGTGGTAGTTGATGGGAATAGTATTGAATCTATAAATTACTTTGGGCAGTATGGCCATTTCTACAATATTGATTCTTCCTATCCATGAATATGGAATGTTTTGCCATTTGTTTATATCCTCTCTTATTTCCTTAGGCAGTGGCTTGTAGTTCTCCTTGAAGAGTTCCTTCAAAGCCCTTGTAAGTTGTATTTCCAGGTATTTTATTCTCTTTGTAGCAATTGTGAATGGGAGTTCACTCATGACTTGGCTCTCACTTGTCTATTGTTGGTATAAAGGAATGTTTCTGATTTTTGCACGTTGATTTTGTATCCTGAGACTTTGCTGAAGTTGCTTACCAGCTTCCTATTTTCTTTTACTAATTAACGTGCTAGGTCTTAAATAAGAAGAGCCCACAGAATTTTCTCAGAAAATTAGGAAGGATGAGATTATATCCCTCGTCTTTCAGATACTATAGAGGTGTATTACTGTGCTATCTTGCCAAGTATTTTTGGTAGCAGGCAGAAACCGAATACTGAGCTGGGGAACACACCAATGAACCGATGTAACATTTGGGAAATGAAGTCCAAGAAAATATGACAGAAGAGAATCAATTGTGGGCCTAGGAAGATCTTGTTCACTCTCTTTAAGATATGCAGGTACATAAGTAAGACACATCCCACTTAAGACATTTTTTAAAAAAGAAAAATTTTGTTATCTTTAGTACACATGAACAAGTGATCTTCTGGGCAGAAAAATTATTATTATTATTTTTGAGATAGGGTCTCACCCATGTCACTCAGGCTGGAGTGCAGTGGTGGAATCTTGGTTCACTGCAGCCTCAATCTCCTGGGCTCAAGGGATCCTTCCACCTGAGCCTCCTGAATAGTTTGGACTAGAGACATGCACCACCATGCCCAGCTAATTATTGTATTTTTTTTGTAGAGATGGGGTTTCATCATGTTGCCCAGGATGGTCTCAAACTCCTGGACTCAACTGATCCTCCTGCCTTGGTCTCCCAAAGTGCTGGGATTACAGGTATGAGCCACCATTTCCAGCTGAAACTTAATTTTGTTTATGAGCCTGCATATACCACTGACATCATGAGAGAGTATGAATTTCCTTCTGACTTTATGCTAGTTTACTGTTTTTTGGCTGTCACTGAGTTAAAGGCACATTGAATACAGGGTAATTTTTGGATACTTTTTTTTTTTTTTTAATCCTAAGAGGGAAACTCATCTTATAAGCTGCAAAATGCAGCACTTAGTACACATCTTTCTTTGATTGATTTATAAATTTGTAAGTGTGGGTTTTTCTTTGGCAAGTCATAACTACTCATCACTACTTGTACTCTACCTAACAATAGTTTCCACAATGTGTGTACTCTTCATAACCGAGATATTTATTGTGGTTATTATCCAACCATCCTCCTTTCTGCACCATGGGAAAGGAATAAACGCTCCTCCTTGAGCTGCACAAATCCAGTCTGTGAGTTAGTGCACAGCCAGTGATTTTGTGGGTTAGATCACACCTAACAAAGGGCAATAAGCACTGATTTTCTTTTTGGCTAAGACACCTAGAAAGTAGAGTATGCAAGCTCCTGAAGTGAGGCAAAGTTGCCAACTGTTTGGAATGTGGGAAGAGTGTGATGGAATCTCTGACTGAAAGAAACAAACTTCATGAGAAGAGAGTAAGCTAATTTCGTATTCTTCCTCTTCTTTTTTAAAGCAAGAGGCTAGTAATGGCAACAACCACTAAAAACATAAGGAGACTTAATATACTGATAACTACTTTCAAATGAAATTGCTTGAGCCTATCTGTTGGGTACCAAAGAAGACTTAAGTATACTAGAATGACCCCGTCACCACCTCACCACCTCCATGACTGTCTTTTTGCTATTTTTTAGAAAAACAAATAGATGCTTTTGAGCAGCTTTAGGTTTACAAGAAAAAAAGTGAACAAAAAGTAGAGTTCTCTTATACCCTCAGTTTCCCCTATTAACTTCTTGCTTTGGTATGGTACATTTGTTACAACTGCTGAGCCAATATTGATACGTTGTTATCAGCCAAAGTTCAATTTACATTAGGGCTCACTCTTGGTGTTGTACATTCTGTGGGTTTTGACACAGGTATAATGCATGTATCCATTATTACAGTATCATGTAGAATAGCTTTACTGCCCCAGAAGTCCTATGCTCCATCTATTCATTCCTCTCTCCCCCAACCCTGAACAATCACCGACCTTTTTACTGTTTCCATAGTTTTGCCTTTTCCAGAATGTCATAAAGTTGAAACCTCACAGTAGGTAGCTTTTTAAAGACTAACTTCTTTCACTCAAAAAAAAAAAAAAAAAAAAAAAAAAAAAAAAAGAAGAAGACAAGGCTCTTGCTATGTTGCCCAGGCTGGTGTTGAACTCTTGGGCTTAAGCAATCCTCCCACCTCAGCCTCCCAAAGTGCTGGGATTACAGGTATGAGCCACCATGCCCGGCTTTTCACTTCATTAAACTAACATTTTAGTTTCTAGATTCTAGTGTCATAAATGACCAGATACATTTTGTAGCAGTAAGATAAGCTGTATTCTTCTGGGGAAAATGGCCTGTGTGTATGTTGCTGATAAGAAAAAGGAAACCATTTTTCTGTCATGAAGAAGTCTCTCAATGCTTCAATGCTGAAACTGCAGAATGACCCAGATAGGATTTACATCTAGGTTAAAATAACCATATTGTCCCAAGTGACGAACCTCTGGTATAACTCAGAATAGGGTATAAAATGTGGGCAGCTATCTCCTTGTATCACTGAAACTGTACTCGAGGAATGGATGACTTCCGAGATTCCTGGGCAGACTAAAGGCAGATGCGTTAGGAGCATCTGGTATTTGAGGGTTTTGAAAAAGACGATCAACTCCTTACTTTTTAAGAACCTCCGTTTTCATTACCAAGCAAAGGCAGCTCTTTAGATGAAAATCTGGTGTGGATGCAAAGCACACAGCCTCCGTACATTAATGTCGGCATTCAAGAAAACGTGACTACCCTCTCCTTGGAAAAGTAAATTCTTCTTTCAAATATTTGCAGCTGAAGGGTGTAATTTTTCTTTTTTTTTCTTTCTTTCTTTCTTTTTTTTTTTCTGAGACGGAGTCTTGCTCTGTCACCCAGGCTGGAGTGCAGTGGCACAATCATGGCTCACTGCAGCCTCGACTTCCTGGGCTTAGGTGATTTTCCCACCTCAGCCTCTAGGTAGCTGGGACTAAAAGCTTGCACTGCCACACCCGGGCAATTTTTTGTAGGGATGGGAGTTTCACCATGTTGCCCAGGCTGTTCTCGAACTCCTGAGCCCAAGTAATCTGCCTGTTTCAGCCTCCCAAAGGACTGGGATTACAGGCGTGAGCCACCACACCCAGCTGGGCATGATTTTTCAATGCAACAGAAACACAGCTATATTAGAAAACAATTCACAAAGTGACTCTCCCTTGGGGTTATCTGTTTATAAAATAAACAGGCTTTTAGTTCATTTACTTTCTGTTCTTACTTAAAGGAAACAGTATTGCTTCTGCAGACACCCAAAGTAAGAGTCACCTTGTGCTCATAAAGTCCTTTGAGGGTGGGGAGCTCAGAGCTTGCAGAACCCAGACTTGCTGACTTCTCAGCTGTAGAATGAGCTAATGCACTATTTTTCAGATCAAATATGTTTTCATGCCTTCTCTTAAACAACAAGCACTGAAGGGAAAGAATGAAATGATCTAGTGTCATTCTATTGCTCCATCCTTTGCTCTTCATCTCTTCAGCCAGAAGCCTTTGCTCTCAATTTGTACTCAATCTACTTATTTAAAATTTTAAAATATAAATTATTTCCCCTAAAAGTACCCTGTGACTGCAGCTGCCTTGTTGCTTATTCCATTAAGGTGGCTCTCCTCCCTGCATCATAAACTTCCTTGGTCTGAGACACATGTGCTGGTATATAGAACTGGTTTGCAGCAGCACTTAGACTCAGCTGATGGGGATGTGGCCACCTCTGCAGCTGGACAGTGGCTCCTTCTCTGGGGCCTTCATGATTTATTGTGTACTAGTTTATTTATATTGTTTCATGCTGTTTTTTTCTTTCTTTCTTTTTGAGATGGAGTCTCACGCTATTGCCCAGGCTGGCGTGCAGTGGCATGATCTTGGCTCACTGCCTCCCAGGTTCAAATGATTCTCCTGCCTCAGCCTCCCAGGTAGCTGGGATTACGGGTGCACACCACCATGCCTGGCTAATTTTTGTGTTTTTAGTAGAGACGGGGTTTCACCATGTTGGCCAGGCTGGTCTCGAACTCCTGACCTCATGATCTGCCCTCCTTGGCCTCCTAAAGTGCTGGGATTACAGGTGTGAGCCACTGCATCTGACCCATTTTATGTTTTAATTGGTGGTGGGGAAAAGAAAACTACTGGCTCCATTCTGGATAAAATGAGGATAATTTTTGTCATCACATCCAGCATCTTTGTGGATTTTTCTGTCTTTAATGCAGGGCCAGATTTTTTTTTTTTTTTTTTTTTTTTGAGGCTCCTAGGAAGAAGAAAAGGATATTGAAAAATGGTGGCACTTAGGGCAGTGCCTGGCATGTGGTCGGCACCATGTGACTATTAGCCATTGTTTAAACACTGGCTGAATATCTACCCCACCAACTGATGAGATTATTAGAAAAGAACAATTAAGTGCCACATTTTTGAGACAGGGCCTTGCTCTATTGCCCAGGCTGGAGTGCAGTGGTGCAATCATAGCTCACTGCAGCCTTGACCTTCCCCAAGCGATCCTCCCTCCTCAGCCTCCTGAGTAGCTAGGACCACAGGTGTGTGCCAGCAAGCTCAAATAGTTTTTTCATTTTTTGTAGAGATGGGGTACCCAATATGTTTCCCAGGTTGGTTTCCAACTCCTAGGTTCAAGTGATTCTCCCACCTTAGCCTCCCAAAGTGTTGGGATTACAGGCATGAGCCACAGCACCTAGCCTAAGTGTACATTTTGAAAAGGACTGAAATGGTGTAGATCCAGACTTAGCTCATAGAATTCACCTTTTATGGGTGGGCGCGGTGGCTCAAGCCTGTAATCCCAGCACTTTGGGAGGCCAAGAGGGGTGGATCACGAGGGCAGGAGACCGAGACCATTCTGGCTAACACGGTGAAACCCCGTCTTTACTAAAAATTACAAAAAACTAGCCGGGCGAGGTGGCGGGCGTCTGTAGTCCCAGTTACTCGGGAGGCTGAGGCAGGAGAATGGCGGGAAAATGTACCTGTTATAGGGTAAAAGTGTGTGTGTGGGGTGGTTCTTTTTGTCTAGTCTAAATTTTTGGAAATAAGCTTTTTCTGGACAACTCAGTTAAATAATTGGTAGAAGTTACAAGAGGGATACTCAAGACTCAGCATGGGACATTTTGAAAAGTACAGGCAGTCCTTAAATCAAGAGGACATTGCGATCTGAAGATTCATCTGGAAGTTGGTTATTTGAAATACACAATGAATTTCATTTATCTTAGAGAAAAAATATTAAAAATGATGGCTAGGTCATCAGGTTATCCTAAAAAAGAACTTTTGTAACACTGACTCCATCTAAGCTATCATACCACAATGCTAAGAGTACAAGAAACCCTTAAACATTTGTCTAATAAGCAGATTTGTCCTTAATACACTCCTAATTTACATATTCTTCTCTGCATTTTTTCATATTCATATAATCATTCCTTAAATATCTGCGAAGTGTCAAACACTGCACTAAGCTCCAGAGACCCCAAAATTAATAAGATGAAACCTCCATTTGCACTAAGATGGGTGACACGAGATCACGGTAACATACGTGCTAAGTGCAATGTTAAAGATACCCACAAAGTATTATGGGGGCAGGAGAATAGAAAGTGATATCGAGCTGAGGGTAGTGGCAGTTGAAGGAAAACTGCTCAGGGTGAGTGGACAGGACTCGGATTGGGCTTAAAGGAATAGTAGGAGCTTGCCAGGAGTAGGATGGCATGTGGATGGGGTGTTCTCTGTCTCTCCCAGTACTCTCACATCTCCCTAACTTCCCTCATGGTACCCACTCAGGTTTGCCTTAGACACACCCCTAAAGGCTTCTTGAGGGCTAAATGGCTTACATCCCACCAGCCCCTACATAAATTTCCTACTCCCAAGCAGTTGTTTTCAACCTAGGATTAGGATAGCAATCTGATCGAACCAAAGTGCATGGACACATATAACCATGCCCTCACCTAATGGTGCTTAAGCCTGGGTGCATAAGAATCACCTGGAGGAGCTTTCAAACCATAGCGATGTGTTCAATACTGATGCCTAGGGCCACATGCACAGAGATTCTGAATTTATTGCTCTACTGGGGCCCAAGCATTAGTATTTTTTAGAACCTCCATGTGACATGAATGTGTATCCAGGGTTGAGAATCCTGCTGTCTTCCCAGGGATGTCTGCATTCTTTGAATTGATGTGGGTTTCATATACAAAGGAAATGATAAAAGCAAAACATCTACTCCACCTTTCTCGCAAATGGTTTTCATTTCTGAATTCCCTTTAGTGTACTTCCAATCATATAAATCACAGGAAATCAGAGGATTTAGACAATTTTGCTTTCTGCTTTTTTTCCCCATTCATATTACTGTTTTCTCATGTGGATGTTTTGTTTAAAATGAAATGATTTATTTAGCATGGAACCATTATTCTTGTAAACATGCCATTGGCTAATGGGAGCTTTCCAAATTTGAGGTAACATAAATGATACTGCAATTAACACCTTCACATATACGACTTGCTTCATTTGTGTGTGTTCATTAGGGAATATCAAGCAACATAAAACATCCAAGGGAAAGTGTTTATGATGCGATGCAGGGGATACTGAGGCCAGCAAAGTAAGTTGTGCACACTGGAGAGGAGAGAGAGAGGGATCCAACCCAAAGGCCTCCCATCCCTTTTTTCTTCTCCCTTCCTGCTTAGGCTCTTATTAAACTCCCCTGTTTACTCTGCTTCTCATAGCACAGAGCTTAATTCATTTCACCAGAGGCAGTTTCTCACCTAACCTGAATTGTTTCCTTCTCTTCCAACTCTTACTCAGTTGCCTCAACTTGATTGCCTCCACGCTACCCTTCCCACTCCCCTCCAAGGGCTGGTTTATACCAATCTTGCCCATCTCCTTGTCCAGAATTAGCCTTGTTTAGGTCCAGGTCACCTCTGGGGGAGTGCAGCCAGATAGCCTTTGTAGTCACTCAGCACCACCTCTTCTCAGGACCGGAACAGATGTCTATGATACTTATTAAATGAAAGGCCGAGCTAACAAATTTCCTGAGATCTTCCAAATATGTTGGAAGTAGACTTTTGTAATAGACATTTTAATGGAAATTAGTTGGGTCATATTTGTTTTTTTGATGCCAGACTATCATATTGCTTTTTTTCCAGAGGGAAAAAAATGAATTTCGTAGTCTTAAGTCAGAAAATACTGAATTCAATTGTTTTCTAATCTTCAAAGAAAAAGAAAAATCTATCTTACCCTAGTATGTATTGTGTATATGTGTGTGTGTGCGCGTGCGCGCACGCATTCGTGTGCCTGGTTATGCTCCTTAATGAGGGCAAGATGGCATCCTGCACCCCTTCGAGCAGGGCCTTCCTTACATCCAAGTGGAGAAGGACTCACCTACAAGTTGTGGGCTGAGAGAAATCCTTGGGCCCCAAGTAGCCCTTTGTCTCCCTCCCATCTCCATCACCATCAAGGGGCTTTCTACTGCTTATTCCTGTTGAAATCAGATATTCTGGGAAGGTAATAATGGGAGTCTTTATGTCTTGTTTATCTGATTAACCTAGCTAGAGAGTGAGGGCCTGCGCCAGGGTAAATAATGATAGAATGAATGAGCACCCCTTGGAGTTCATCTATGGCCAAGGTCATGAACATGGCTGTGCATCCCAATGGCCAGGTGAGCTGCTTGAAAATAGATTCCCACACCTACTGGGAGGGAAGGTAGACATGTCTGTGCTGGGAGCAGCACCACTGAGTCAGACATCTGGGTTTGAGGCTAAGTGATCCAGGACAAGTTACTTCCCCTCTCTGTGCCGCATTTTCCACACCTGAACATGCGGTAAGAATACCTACTCTTATAGGATTGGGATGAGAATTAAGTAAGTTGAGATCATTTAAAATTTCCAGCATAGTGCCCGACCTACCCTCCACTGCACAGATGAGGAAACCAAGGCTCAGAAGGGTGAAAGAGCTTTTCCAAATTATCCAGCTATTTTTCTGGCAGTGACTGCACCTGAATTCAGTGACTCCTAGATCAGTGCTTTCCTCCACTCTGTTGATGAAGTAGAGGGAGAGGAGGTGGATCTCTGATAGGCAATGCTTTATGAGGAACGGGGAGCTGACAGCTGAAGGATCAGGAGGACTCAGGCTGTGATGGAAGAAGTGGAGAGGGACCCAAAGGACAGGAGAGAGAGGACTGAAGACCAGTGCTCCCTCCGTTATACTGCTCTAAATTCTCATACTGGAGAGTGGGAAGGCTGGACCCCATACCGGGAGGAAAACTACCATCCATAGCCCTCTCCTCGCCTCTCCTCTCCTCTCCCCTCCCCTCCCCTCCCCTCCCCTCCCCTCCGCTCCCTTCCCCTCCCCTCCCCTCCCCTCTCCTCTCCTCCCCTCCCCTCCCCTCTCCTCTTTTTTGAGACAGAGTCTCACTGTGTTGCCCAGGCTGGAGTGCAGTGGCGCAATCTCAGCTCACTATAAGCTCCGCCTCCCGGGTTCGTGCTATTCTCCTGCCTCAGCCTCCCAAGTAGCTGGGACTACAAGTGCCTGCCACCACGCCCGGCTAATTTTTTTGTATATTTACTAGAGACAGAGTTTCACCGTGTTAGTCAGGATGGTCTCTATCTCTTGACCTCGTGATCCACCCACCTCAGCCTCCCAAAGTGCTGGGATTATAGGCGTGAGCCGCTATGCCTGGCCCAAATTATTGTCATTGCATATTTCATTGTCAAATGCATATTTCATTCATTCATTCATTCACCAAGAGTTACGGCAGTAAATAAGGAAGACAATGTCCTGCCCTCAAGGAGCTAACATTCTAGTGAGCTAAACAAGTAAACATGCAACCTAACATCCTCTCATCATAAGGTCTGGGTGATAATTTGCTTTAAGTACTTCAGTATAAACAATATGATAGAGAAATTATCTCTAATGCATACCCATATAATTTATTTATTTATTTATTTTTTATTCATTTATTTATTTATTTTTTGAGACAGAGTCTCGCTCTGTCACCCAGGCTGCAGTGCAGTGGTGCGATCTTGGCTCACTGCAAGCTCCGCCTCCTGGGTTCACACCATTCTCCTGCCTCAGCCTCCCAAGTAGCTGGGACTACAGGCACCTGCCACCACGCCCGGCTAATTTTTCGTATTTTCAGTAGAGACACGATTTCACCGTGTTAGCCAGGATGATCTTGATCTCCTGACCTCATGATCCGCCTGCCTCAGCCTCCCAAAGTGTTGAGATTATAGGCGTGAGCCATCGCGCCCGGCCGCATACCTATATAATTTAAAGCACATGAATCAAGAATCAACAGGCCAGTGATGGTTACTTAATGCTTTAAAGATCATTTTATAAATCTGCATGAGAAGGTTTGTTAATAACAATGGAGACGATTTTTTCACTGGTGATGTGAGTGCTGTTCTGTATAAGCAACGACTGGAAAGAATGTTCTGCCCTTAGCCTAATGAACATACAAGCGTCCTCCAAGCCCCGCACCCTCAAGTTGGTGAAATGGTACTCCTGGTCTAGACTCCAGATTCTAGAGCCCCCTTATCCTGCACCCCTCAATTAAAGGGGGATTCCCTTGTTTGGCTGGCTCACAAGTCTGGTGGCTCTGCTGTCAGCATATCAGCACATGGCCCTTTCATGCGAGGGCTTGCTCAGTACCCAAGGACAGCGAGATGGACTTCCTTGGAACTCAAAAACAGAATTTATGACTGTTTTTGTGCCTGTACATTTGGCAGGATTTGCTTCCATTATAATATATTGCCTGGTGGCAAGGTTGTGGGAGCAGGAAGCATGTATTCCCCACCCCCTCACTCTCTACTTCTAACTACCAGAGACAAAAAGAATCTGATGTTTGCTGGATAGCCAAAGCATAAACACACATAATATAATGATAAGGCGTATAAAGAAAAGTCAAGCAGAGCAAAGGGCCAGGGATGGAGTGGATTACATAGGTTGGTTAGTTGCGATAGTTGAAAGATTCCCTGTACCAAAACCTTCACAAATAAGTGAGATATTCATCTTTATATTAGATGTAGAATGTATTCAAGAAAGAATGAATGAAACTGCCATTATAGAATACCAGATGATGATAGTGAAGAGAATTCTAGAGCTAGAAAGGCCGTGAGATACTATTTATTTCATTCTCCTCATTTAAATCTCAAATAATCCAGTCCCAGTTATGCCGAGTGGTCTCCCTGAGGTCACACAGCCAGTCAGTAAGCGATCCAAGATGACAGACCTTCGGGACTGAAGAATGGGGAGGAAACAAGAGAACTCTATCAAAACAAGGACAGTCCTAAGGGAAGGGCTTGGGTCGCTTAATTCTTGGAAAATGTTTTGATTTTAGCTCATCAAGGAAGAGACCAATCCCACTGCACTGGGTGAAGGCAGCAGCTGCCCAGGACTCTCAGGGATTGGCAGGTGTGAACAATCAGATCCTCAAATTCTTTCTGAGGTCATGTCTGAAACTGTGCATGCATAAGTGGGAAAGAAAAACGAAGTAGGTAGGCAGAGAAAGGCAGGAACATGTGGCCAAAGGACACCAGGAGACAGTCTTGCCTGGCTCTGGGAGTCTGTGCAGAGCTGGAGGATGGCCCTGAGAGCTTGGGCTGTATCTCACAAGGTGTGCGCTCCTGGCCCCGAGCTCCATGGAGGAGGGGTAAAAATGCCCTGATGGCCGGGCACGTTGGCTCACGTCTGCAATCCCAGCAACTTGGGAGGCCGAGGCCTGCAGATCACTTGAGGTCAGGAGTACGAGACCGGCCTGGCCACCATGGTGAAACCCTGTCTCTACTAAAAAAACAAAAATTAGCTGGGCGTGGTGGTGGGCGCCTGTAATCCCAGCTACTCGGGAGGCTGAGACATGAGAATCACTTGAATCTGGGAAGTAGAGGTTGCAGTGAGTGGAGATTGTGTCTTTGTAGTCCAGCCTGGGTGACAGAGTGAGACCCTGTCTCAAAAAAAAAACAAAAAACAAAAAACAAAAAGTGGCCCCTGAGCCATAAGCACACAGGAGGTGTGAGCAGGGGACTTGGCCACAGCCACATGGTGGCAGGAGAAAGTCAACACCTGGACGCAGAAAAACATGAAGGCCAAAACCTAGAACCGGAATGAGCTACAACAAGGCCTACACCGCGTGAGCTACATTTGTGACTTTTGAGAGGTTTACAACTTTCACAAAGGAGGGAGAGAAAAATAGGGACCATGATGGATGGAAAAAAAAATCCATTTCAACCTGTCATTACATATACTTTCCTTTTGAAAATTTCAAAAGATGAGGGAAAATTGACTTAGTTAGGGCATTGAGGGAAGCTCATCAGCACAGACTAAACCCAAAAAATGAAATGCATCTTCTGTTGGTGTTCTCAGTTCTACCACAAAGAGGGTTGAAAGTAATTTTGCTGGTGGCAGGGACTGGGGACGGAGAAATGAGGGAAAAGGAAGCTCCCCCACACCAATATGTTAGATAGTTGGGGCTTCCTTTCAGATTTATGGCAAGCTAGAAAATCCGTTCTATGTCTGGCTCATGTCACATTCATATTTCATGTCTGTTAGAAGAATCTCACGCCCCATCAGTTGCCTGTGATCTACATTAAATATAATAGACTCTCTACTTATCTTTGACACAGGTGAGGGGCTGACGTAGAAATTGTCAAAAGACTATACAATGACTTATATATTCAATAATGGCTCAAACTTCAATGGTCTATCTTTTGCCCTGCTCTTCATTTCTTTCCTCATAATACTTCTCAAAGCAATCTTGTCTTTCCAGCCTCACAATCAGGGACAAATTCCTGACTGCAACATTTGCTCTTCCATCCTCCCACTTCACCTCACTCATCCCTGCAGAAGCACAAGTATTCCTCGCTCCTTCAAGGCCACGTCTAAGAATTAAGAGCCTTGCAGGGAAGGGTACTGCATCGACCACTGCATCTCAATCATTGTGGCAGATGTACCAGAGCACTGGGAAGTTGGCCTTGGCAAGAATCTCAAGCTACTACTACAGAGTTGGGAAGAAGGTTTAGGATCAAGATAGAGGTGATTGGCCCAGGTGAGTGCATGAGCAGAGAGGTGCCTTCAACTTCCACTGCAGACAGTTCTGACATCTTGCCTCTACCTGAGGCGAGTTCTAGCCCCGGGCAAGTCAGTCAAATGAATGTTATTGAGAACCAGCTGCAAACGATTACTGCTCTACTGTCCTAAGCACAGAGTTTACAGGGAAGTCTAACTTGCAAAGCCTTCTCTCAATGTCACACACCATTTTTGAAGATCAAGACATCTCTTTATTACTTTGACCACTTGCTTCCAGGCTAGTTTTTTTTGTATCCCACTCTGCCAGCCTGAGTTTCTAGCTCACTGAACTCTTGTCTCCTGGCCTGGTATCCTAACTCTGGTGTCTGTTATTTCTTAGTCCAGATCTGTTACCTCTGGGTTTTCTTACCTTGATGGATTTACCCCCAGACCCCAACTCTTGCCTCTCAGACATGTTATGTCTATGGAGGACTTTGTTTTCTGTTTCCTTTGACTTGAACTATTCCAGGCCTCTCTCAGACATATTTTCAGAATCTAACCACTTTCGCACCACCTCCGTTGGCACCCTTATCTCTTGCTACAATTCTTGCAGTGGCCTTCATAAGTCAGTTCATGTCACTCATCTGCCCCAAACCCTCCATTGGATTTCATTTTACTCAGCAAGAAGACCAAAGCCCTTTTAGTGTCCACTGTGACCCCATGGCTTCTTACCCTCCACCTTGGTCATTCTGCTCCAGCCAGACAAGCTTTGCCTCTCTTCCAACTGGTCTCTCACACTCCCGCCTCAGGACCTTTGCACCTGCTGTTGCCTCTGCTGTGAATGCACTCTCCCCAGATATCTGCCTGGGTCTTTGCTCAAGTGTTACCTTTACAGTCACATCCCCCTAGACCATTCTATTTCAATTGTAACTCTCCTTACCCCAGCATTCTCTATGCCCCATGCAGCTTTATTTTTCTCTATAGCACTTAACACCATTTAATATACTACATCTACTTTACTTATCTGTTTATTGACTGTCTTCCCCAAACTATTATAGAATATAAGCTCTATTGGCTGGGAATGGTGGCTCACACCTGTAATCCCAGCACTTTGGGAGGCTGAGGTGGGAGGATTATCTGAGGTCAGGAGTTTGAGACCAGCCTGACCAACATGGAGAAACCCTGTCTCTACTAAAAAAAAATACACAATTAGCTGGGCATGGTGGTGCATGCCTGTAAGCCCAGCTACTTGGGAGGCTGAGGCGGGAGAATCACTTGAACCAGGGAAGCAGAGGCTGTGGTGAGCTGAGATCTCACCATTGCACTCCAGCCTGGGCAACAAGAGTGAAACTCTGTCATAAAAACGAAATACAAAAAATAAAAAACAAACAAACAAAAAAAGAATATAAGTTCGATCAAGGCAAAACTTTGTCTGTTTTGTTCACTGCTGTCTCCCGATGACTAGAATAGTTCCTGGCACATGATAATATTCCATAAACATTTTTTTGAATGAATTAGTGAATGACCTCTCTATCCCCAGCTCAGGTATCTTTCTGGCATCCAAGCAAAAATATTCAAATGCTGATCGGACAGCCCCAGGTTGATGTAAAAACTCAACATGTCCAAAATGGAACTTATTACCTTCTTGACCACAGCCCAGACCCACTGTCCCTCCTGTGTCCCAGCCTCAAAATGCCATCATGCTACTGCAGGTGGTTTTTAAAATTAAAAAACATAAACAAGGGCATCTGCATTCACTCAACTGCACATGCAGAAACTGGAATCATCTTTGACAACCTCTTTTCTTCCCCCTAACTTCTAATCAAGCACCAAGCTTTGTTGAATCTATCCATAAATATCTGTGAACATGTTGTGTGTTGACTTCTCCCCTTTCCAACCTACATTCTTCTAGTCCACAGCACCATCTTAAGTGTCTTAACCAGCCTCCCTGCCTTCTTTCTGGCCATTAGAGGGAGCTCTCTAAAGGCTAAGAATGATCTTGTCCTTCTCACAAAGTTCAAAATTTCCCCATCCCCATACAATAAGGCAATGTGAAAGAGTCTTCATGACTTGTTCTTTGAGTAACTCTTTTACTTCCAGAGCTTGTTAGCTGGTATTTGCTCTAACTGAAATGTTCTTTCCATCTTTTTGACTGGCTATCACCTACCAGTTCTCAATTAAATGTTACTTCTTTCAAGAAACCCTCTCTGGTGCTCTGAGCATCATGCACTTCCCACATAATAACCCTGACCACACTATATTATAACTGAAGTTTACTTGTGCTTATGAGAATAAAGACCACAACTGATTTACTCATGGTTGTATCATAGGTGCTCAAAAAAATAGTTGCTGAGTAAATAAATGAACGGTATTAAAATTCACATTGAGATGGAATAGATATACTTTTCTTATTCTTCTTGATAAGTGCAACAAAATATCCTGAACATTATATATAAAACAAACAGAACAAGACTGAAAGAGAAAAACGGCAGCACTACTAGGGAGCTTGGGGATGGGGAGTTCCCTGTGTTTGCTTTCTGCTCCATAGATTTCAGACTTGGAACTGAACAAGTTGGCAACCCAGAAATGCCAATAGGCACAGACAAAGAAAAGCCCCAACCAAAGCCTGCTCTCTCTAGCCCAAGGACCAGGAAAAGGGCAGTCTAGCAAGATAGAAAACTTTTAGATAATAACCTCTCTCCTCAGACCAAACACCAGGAAAAAATTGTAGCTCAACTGCCAGCTACATCAGCAAAGGTCTGGTGGTAGCCTAGACTTCCACCCTCGTGAACCTAACAAGACCTGTGAACACTACCATTGGGGTGGTATCAGAGAAGGGTAAGTAAGGACCTGGGACTTTCATCTCTGCTGGGTGGTAATGAGCTCCTCCTTCCCTCCCTCCCATGGTATCCATGACCAGGAAGGGAGTATAGACTCCCAACCCTCCCAGCAGTAATGAGAATGCCCACTCTTGGATGTCATTGGAGTTTAAGTGGAGTACCTGGACTTCTATCTCCACTTGGTAATAATAAGGCAATGCCTCCCCTTCTCTTGCCAGAGAGGAGTCAGAGAAAGCCAACTCAAGTAAAAGGCTTAAATAAGATCCAAATTCTCATAATATAATATGAAAATGACTGCTTCCAATCAGAAATCACTTGTCATACAAATAAACAGGAAGATTTCAAACAAAATGAAAAAAGACAATCAATAGATGGCAACACTGATACGAGAGAGATGTTAGAATTATCTGATGAATATTTTAAAGCAGCCATAAAAAGGCTTCAATGAGCAACTATGAACACACTTGAAACACATGAAATTTAGAAAGCATCACGAAAAAAATAGAAAAAATAGAAAGCTCTAGCAAAGAAGAAGAAATAAAGAAGAACTAAACGAAACTTTTAGAACTGAGAAATATGATAACCAAAATAAAAAGCTTAGTGGTTGGGCTCAACAGCAGAATGGAGGAGACAGAGGAAAGAACCAGTGAACTGGAAGACAGAACAATGGAAACCATCTAAAGTGAAGAACAGAGAAAACAGACTAAATCAGGGACCTGTGGAACGATAACAAAAGATCTAATATTTATGTTACTGGAGTTCAGGCAGAAGAGAAAAAGGGCAGCACTGAAAAAGTATTCAGATAGTTAAAGTTTATGGGAGGTCATTGTTTTGGGCTAGTCTCCTGCCCTAGGCCACTGCAGACCAGAACTAAGCAGAATGGAGTCACTTGTGCTAAGTGACACCTAATCAAATTGAACTTTGAAAAGAGCCAGTTTTCAAAAAAACAGTTGATTCCAGTCAACCCGAATGAGCATAATAAGGAAGTCTCCTCTGTTTTAGCCCTTTACAGAAAGGGACTTTGGGACTATCTGCTTTTTGTTCTCTGTATCTGCTCTCTTTAGCCCTTTTCTGCCTATGAAGCCAACTTTCTCTGCTCAGCTCATTAGAGCACTCATCCCATTTTATAGAGTGAGGTATTGCCTGCTTCTAAAATAGCAGATAAAAGTCAACTAGATCTTTACACTAAATTTGTTGTAATATTGTCTTTTGACAAAATAAATAATGGCTGAAAACCTCATAAATTTGGCAAAAACTATAAACCTACAGATTCAAGAAGCTGAGCAAACCCCAAACATAGTAAACCCAAATAAATCCATCCCAGGCAAAGAAAAAATCTGAAAAGCAACCAGAGGAATCAATAGTTTATACCTATTGGGAAAAAAATACTTAAGACTGTAGATCCCCCTCTATAAATGTGGTACCTGTTTTTAGAATTCCCACAACAGACTCAGCAGTAACCCCTCACTTGCCCCAGAGAACAATGGATCTTATCTATCTTTTAAATATTGGCTTCTCTGAATAATAGGAGAAAGCTAAATGTCATCATTGCTTTAATTTGTAATTAATTTTTACTGTTAGTGAAGCTGAGCATTTTTATATGCTAAGTGTTTGCTGACATTTCTTTATGAATTTCCAATTTATATATTCAGGTTATTAATTCATTTATGTTTCAACTCCCTCCTGCCCTCAATTTATCATTTATATGTGCCTATCATATTTTTTGCTATATAGAATTTACATTTTGTTTTACCCAGAGAATTATTTTAACCTTCTCCCTGATAGCTTCTGGTTTTGAAGTCATGCTTATAACTAGCAGCTAAGGTTTTAGGGAATGTAGATTTTTTTTTGATTTGCTGTCCAGGGGTACAGTTTCCCATCTTTTGCATAGCTAAATCCACTGAATAATAAATTGCACTTTAGTAATAATCTCCAGCCTTAAATGTATATTGTAAGTAAAGAATAAATATTTGGTCTTCATCCCCAGTTCCCAGCATAGAGCTCCTAAAACCCTTGGATAAGAGTGTCGTTTGGAGCCTGGCACAAGGGGTCATACCTATAATACCAGCTACTCCAGAGGCTGAGGCAGAAGAATTGCTTGAGGCCAGGAATTTGAAACCAGCCTGGGCAACACAGTAAGACTCCATCTCTTAAAATAAAAAAATTAAAAAAAAATTAGCCTGGCATGGTGGTGCACATCTGTAGTCCCAGCTACTTTGGAAGCTGATGTGGGAGGATTGCTTGAGCCCAGGAGTATGAGGCTGTAGTGAGCTATGATTGAGTCACTGCATTCCAGCTCTGGTGACAGATTGTAGCTCTGGGCAACAGAGGGAGACCCCATCCTTCCCCCTACTCCACCAAAAGAGTGTCTTTTGTAGGGGAATGAGATGACTCTTGGCTGAGGGGATCCTAGGTAGCTTCTGGATTGGGCTGGTTTCCAGAAAAACCAACCATATGTCCAGAGGGTTGGAATGTTCCATCCTCCTTCCACCTCTTTTTATGCCCCTTAAATCATCATGTCCCAATCATTGTGCAAGTGCTCTTTAATCTGGGGAAAAAGCTAGAATGTCACCATGCATCTGTTTATGATTGCAATTGTTATGCTCATTTTTGATACTGAGGTTTTGAAGAAGGGAGAACGTTGATGGCATTTACAGAATGGAAAAATGGTTGTTTCATTTTTTTTGGCACAGAAAAGTGCTATTCAATAAGTACATCTAGGTTTAATTCCAAAATTTCCTGCCTCTTTAGCAAAGGATCTAGGTAGGATAACTTATAAAAGACACAATATTAATAAAATGGGCATAAGAGGGGGCAAATCAAGATAAGGAAGAGTGCAACAAGTATCCGGATCATGCAGATTTAGCAGAGGCACAGGCTCTCTGCTTCCTGATTGCACAACAGAGAAGGAAATGTGAAGCATTACACAATTTTTATCATATGAAGTGAGGACACATAACAGCTTCTCAAAGCGTGGGTGGAAGAATACAAAATGATTCCTAGAACCCACCCTGAGATGTTCAGTCTTCATGGTGGACTCTGAGTAGAAGAAGATGTGTCCTATAATGAACAATGTCCTCATTAGTGTTCTCATAGTAGATGCAAATGTAATCCTAATAGAGATTGAATGTGTGCCCCACCCAAATCTCATGTTGGAATGTAATCCCCAATGTCAGAGATGGGGTCTGGTGGGAGATGATTGAATTATGGGGGCAGATTTCTCATGAACGGTTTAGCACTATGCCCTTGGTACTGTCCTTGCAATGGTGAGTGAGTTCCTGTGAGATATAGTCGTTTGAAAGTGTGTGGCACCTCCCCTCAAGCTCTCTTGCTCCTGCTCTCTACGAGTGATGTGCCTGCTCCTCCTTTACATTCTGCCTGATTGGAGGCTTCCTGAGACCTCCCCAGAAGCAGATGCCACTACGCTTCCTATGCTTCCTGTACAGTCTGCAGAACCATGAGCCAATTAAACCTCTTTTCCTATAAATTGCCCAGTCTTGGGTATTTCTTTATAGGAATGCAAGAACAAACCAATACAAATCCCTAGTAAAATCAAAGGTATAATATTAGAGGTATAAGTCTGTAATGTGGTTGATAAACATGGCTTGCAAGTGTTATAACTTTCATAGCACTTAGAATATACCTTAAATTATGTTGCCCAAAGATAATTTTGACTGGCATTTTGGCAGGAGTTGGTCGTTCGATGGCTCAAAAGGGGCCTGGACTCATTGTTCCATTCTGATCTTTAAGGCCAGATTCTAGAAACTGGGCAGGAAGTTGGCAGTGCTAACATTCTATGATGAAAATTACAGTTCTGCTATGGTTTGAATGTTTGCACACCTCCAAAATTCAAGCTGAAACTTAATTCCCCATTGCAACAGTATTAAGAGAGGGGGTCCTTTAGGAGGTGATTAGGTCATGATGGCTTCTCACTGGTGAATGGAATTAAGGCCCTTATAAAAGAGGCTTCACACAGTGTTTGGCCCTTCTTGCTCTTCTGCCATCCACCATGTGAGGACACAGTGTTCATCCCCTCTGAAGGACTCAGCAACATCTGGAAGGAGAGAGTAACTCTCACCCGACACCAAACCTGCCTTGATCTTGAACTTGCCAGTCTCCAGAACTGTGAGAAAATGAATTTCTCTTCTTTATAAACTACTTAGTCTCAAGTACTTTCTTAGAGCAACACAAAAGAATGAAGTAAAACACAGCCTCTAGCCAGAATTTTTATGTCCTATTCCTGTATTCTTGTATTCTATCCTGCCTCCATGGGGAGAGGAGGCTATAGAGTATCTCAACACAAACCGGTTGGGATTTTCCTCTAATAGCTAAGCTAGAGATCAGTGGAGACCTCCTAATGCAACCCAGAGAAACATGGAAAAGGTGGAAGAGGTTTTAGCCTGAAACATGTTCAGATACCCACTAATTAGCTCATACTAGCGAATTTACCATGGCCATGGCCACGCTGCTCTGGAGCACAAGTCATCTTCTAGATCACCAAAGGAAATGACTTCCTGTGATTATCTGATGACATCTACTTAAGTGCTGGAGAATGTCTGCCAGCAACAGCATGACCGCAGCGAGAATGCACCCGGCAGACCTTCGCGTTATCGTGCTGGTGTGCACAGAGGTGTTTTCCCACATGCTGCTCCCAGACAATGACTGGACGTGACAGGACTATTACTGCAGGCTGCTTCCTGGGTCACACAGGACTCCCCTGAGGCTGATGTTGTCATGACCCCTGGGTCTCCAACAGCCTTGCCAAACCTTCCTTAGATTACTGGATAGTCTGGGAGGTTCCACCCAAATGCTCCTTCCTCCCTCCTTCACTTAGGCTTAGAGTTGCATTGCAGCTCTCCCATACTTCACTCCCTCCCTCTCCATCTTCTCTCACACAGTCATTTCCTCTAATAACATTTTTGCATGTTTAATCCCATCCTGGCATCTGCTTCATGGAGGACCTGAATTTGTTTTTATTTCAATTGATATTTAACCTTTCTGACAACAGAAACACGGTAGGTCTGTGCTTCTCACAAGAAGGACCTGACCAATTTCAATGTATGAGGGTTTTTTTTTAAGCCAAATTTCTGTACTAGGTGAATATTCATCCTTCTATTCCTTATGACAGAGGGATAAGCAGCTGATTCACCTAAAACAGTATCACACTCTTACAGTATACAAGAAAAAGGAAGGAGGTTATAACCTAGCCTTGCTTTAACATTGAGGGGGTTATTTTATTTTATTATTTATTGTTTGAGACAGGTTCTCTCTGCTACCCAGGCTGGAGTGCAGTGGCACAATCATGGCTCACTGCAGCCTCTACCTCCTGGGCTCAAGCAATTGAGGGGTTCATTTTAAATGTATAGTGTAATCCACATCTAAGCCCTGTTTGCAGAATGAGAGGTTGATGAAAGAAAGCTCAATGAAAGCTGCAGAGTCTTAATCTTGCTTTTGGCAGCACCAGCCCTGGCATCCACCTCGGGACCTCGTTCACAAAGACAGAGAATTAACATTTGTTGAATGAACGAAGGCGATGCCGTACAAGGATTGTATGGTTCCTTTCAGAGCCGAAACATTTAATAGGTGGGTCACTGAGGGTCTGAACTAGAATATTTGATAAGCAGACATCCAGGGTTGAGAGTCAGATGTTCTGCAGAGAGATGGATGGAAGGGTGCCTACAGGGTTCTGCAAGCTCAGTAATAGATGTTGTTGAAGAAGAAATATAAGTCAGAGTCAGGACGGGCCACACAGAGAATGCACCTCTTTGGGGTCAGTAAAAAAAGGGAAGGAGCCCAGAGGAAGCACTCAAGATCAGTTGCAAATTGATATCCCAAATGTTTTGGCATAGTTCTAGGAAAAAACTCTCCTACATTTCAAAGTCCAGATAATACTGACTCCACCCTCTGACACAGAGGACGTCTTTGGCAACAGAGCACAGGAGTGGTACATGAAGGCAAAGGCCATTTGTCTTAGCTCATGTCAAATGGTAAAGCAAAGCTTCTTTTATTTTAATTTAGCTATTCAAGCTGCTGAAGCTATGCCCCAAAGCCCTAGCCCTTTCTTCTGACATGAGACACAGAGTCTCTGTGTTTCCATATTGGGAGCAATTTTTTTTTTTTTTTTTTTGAGACGGATTCTCGCTCTTGTTGCCCAGGCTGGAGTGCAGTGGCACGAACTTGGCTCACTGCAACCTCCGCCTCCCAGGTTCAAGCGATTCTCGTGTCTTAGCCTCCCGAGTAGCTGGGATTACAGGCACCCGCCACCATGCCTGGCTAAGTTTTTTGTATTTTTAGTAGAGACAGGTTTTCACCAACTTGGTCAGGCTGGTCTCGAACTCCAGACCTCAGGTGATCTGCCTGCCTTGGCCTCCCAAAGTGCTGGGATTACATGCATGAGCCACCACACCCAGCACAATTGTTTTTTATAACTAGAAATGTGTTGGGCTTTCCTCCAACAAACCAGGAAGGTCAAGAGATATGTTCTAGAGACCTCTTTGTGGTTGCTTAATGCAGAGCTCATGCAGATACATCTGCAAACCTAAGGAAACGACCCTCTAAGGACTGGTTAGCCACTTAAAATGTGGGCCAAGATAGGCTATTAAATTCTAATCCTCACTGCTTCATTACAGCTTCCTCATATTGTTAGCCTACAAACTAAGTTAAGGACACACTTAAATTCCTTCACTGGCTTCATTGCCCTATTAATTCCTGCTAGTACATATATTCCCCTATATTTTCTTTTCTAAAAGATATGAGTGGAACCTACAACTTTGTGAAGCCAGATATTTTTGGATTTTTACTTTCCTGGGGAAGTGACAGTTTGTCTTTTTTTTTTTTTTTTTTTTTTTGGGATGGAGTCTCACTCTGTTGCCCAGGCTGGAGTAAAGTGGTATGATCTTGGCTCACCACAACCTCCACCTCCCGGGTTCAAGTGATTCTCCTGCCTCAGCCTCCTGAGTAACTGGGATTACAGGCACCTGGCACCACGCTTGGCTAATTTTTGTATTTTTAGTAGAGACGAGGCTTCACCATGTTGGCCAGGCTGGTCTCGAACTCCTCACCACAGGTGATCCACCTGCCTTGGCCTCCCAAAGTACTGGAATTACAGGTGTAACCCACCATGCCCAGCCAGTTTGCGTTCTTTTAAAATAATTTTTCAGTGGTCTTACAGGGCTTAGAGTGCCTCTTACTAGAGGCCCATTTCAACATACCTCCGGTCTGTGGGGTACAGTTCCACAGTGACCACGTCAAGAGAGTTCCAAGCCGAGATGGTCAATCCATTGTACAGACACAGCATGCCTATCATCATGGATTCACTGGTGCCAAACCAAAGGAAGAAACAGCTGATGCCCGAAAGCACCATAGAGCCACCTGCCAACAATGCAGACAAAAGGCTGGAATGTTTCCCGTCATCTTAGTAAAGCAAGAACCCTTGGGTCCTTGCGGTTGCTCAAGAAAACTGAATTCTAAGTGGAAGCTGCAGGATGGGCTCCATAAAGCTCAAGAACTGGTGCGTTCACCTGAATGAAAGGCCCTAACTGCCTCTCAACACAGAAAGTACGAAATGCATATCATCTTTTACTCAGCTACTTAAGTGGGAAAATACACATTTTACACATAATTAGCTTTTCAGTCTGTTAACTCATGGAAACCACTCAAATGAAATGTAATTAGACATAATTTTCACTATAATTTAGTCCTAATGTGAGGTCTAAGGGATTTCTCCTCATTGGATGCAAATCCCTAATAGATGGGAGTAAGGGGAAACAGGGTCCCTCTGGATTGCAGGGGCAGCTCTTTCATTTGACATGAAACTGAGTACCTACCTAGCATTGTTAAGCGCCCAATTCTGTCCATCAGCAGAGCAGACACGATGTTCCCTGGCAATACTGCCAATGTCCCCAGAAAGTTGACAAAATAAATCCAGTAGGCACTATAGTCATCATCAAAGGTAATCTGACATCCCGTCTTGTTGTGAAAAAATGAGCAGTTTTTAAATTCACTGTCAATGAATTTATATGGCTCAAAATCTGTAGAAACAACAACAAAGAGAATTCATTAAGTTCTTATCAGGCATGCACCAGTATAAGAAAGCCTATTGAGAATTCAGAGACGAATCACAGTATTGTAAATTCCTTGAGGGCTTTCAGGCCTGTGCTGGCTGGACTTTTTGTGTCTTCTGGCCAAAGCATAGGATCTAGTCTGGGTCTTCACATTATAAAGTAGCTGAATGATGAGATACCTTTGTTGAATAAAGGAATAAATTAAATTAAGGGGTCCAGTTATCTTTTTGTTTCCTATGGTTGGCCATTGCTAATTATATTACTTGCTTACTCCTTTACAATATTACTTTGTCCTAATTGTCATGTTATATAAAGACTATCACTATAGTACTAATAGTGTCCACACTACAATTTATAAAAACAATTTGTTTCAAAATGTGCATGGGCTGGGTATGGTACCTCACGCCTGTAATCCCAGTGCTTTGGGAGGCTGAGGCAGGAGGATTGCTTGAGGCAGGAGTTCAAGACTAGCTTGGACAACATAGTGAGACACCACCTCTACAATAATAATAATAATAATAATAATAATAATTTTTTATTTGAGGCTGCAGTGAGCTGTGATTGCACCACTGTACTCCAGCCTGGATGACAGAGCAAGACCCTGTCTCTAAGGAAAAAAAAGTACAAGAGTCAGCCTATTGTTGCCATTTTATGAGACTCTAAGGCACAAGAAGGAACAAGTCTTTCCTGAGGCTGAATTTATAATTTAAAGTCTATGTGCATGAATCTACCGAGGAACAAGAGTCAGCCTCATCTGAAGGTCACAAGCATTCATTACTAATCTTTTCTTGAATTTGAAACCATCCAACAAGAGTTGCAGATGGTGGTGGTTTCTGCTAAAAGGCTGTGAGAATCGAAACTATCTTCCTTGCTGATCAAGATCTGACAAAATGTTGGTCTTCTGAGGTTTAATGGGTTAGAAGACAGGTAGATAGCATTGCTCAAAAAACAAAAAACAGAAAGACACCTGACCCTGTTCTTCTTTGGAGCTAGGCAGAGCTGACTCTTGTCTGAGCACTAAGAAGGCAGGTCTGGCAACAGGGCAAATGCTAATGCTCCTTCCAATGCCAGGCTGTTATGCTGGATGCATTTTACAGGACACACAGACCAATGTTTGGGAGTGGGAAAGTGGAAAGCACAGGCTTTGAAATCAAATAAATCTGGGTTCAAACATCTGTTAGTAGTAGTTTTGACACTGTGGACAAATTACTTAATTTTCCTAAGCCTCAGCTACTGTGAAAACTAAATGAGATAATGTATGTCTAATGACCTAGAGTAGAAAACGGTATATAGGCGCTCAATCAATGCTTGTTTGCCTTCCTTTTCCCCCACCCCCAGGGAGTTTAAAATACCCCGTTACATGGATTTGGCTAAAAATATATCTGAATGTAGCCACTTGTTGTCTATCTCTGTTGGCTATAGAGTTGAGGCATTTAAACAAACATCAGATTTTGAACCCAGGATTGTCAAAACAAATAAACTAGAGGTTAGGTCTTCGCTTTAAAAATTTATTCATCAAAGGATTTTTTTGTTGTTGTTGTTGTTGCCAACTTTTGAACTGTGGCAAGCTCCATTTGCACTAAATCTGACAAAGACAAACAATATGAGCCAACCTTTGATCCAACCTGATTTAGATAACTTGTTCCATTTATTCTTTAATATCCACTTCCCGCATAAGCCTCCATCCACATTATTACAGGGTTATCACAGTGGGCCCTTTGACGAGGCCTCAGGTAGAGGCAGTACTAAGCAGCACACTTACCTGTGTTGTCAAAAACAGTATCAATAAATGTGCAGTTCTTGAAGTAGGTGTTGAGTGAAGTCACATCTTCAAAGGTGCAGGACTTAAAAACAGAGTCTTTGAAAGTTACAGATTTGAACTTGACCCCTATGAATCTGCCCAACACACAGAAAAATTCATATCAATGACTGTGTCCATCAAAGTTCAAAGCTAAGTCAAACAGTTTTAGAGATGGAATGCCCCACTGTCTTAATTATAAAGAACACAGACTTCTGGATTTTCTTAGCTCTCTGCTTTTTCCCCTTTTCCTTATCCAGGCTGACCTTTGCCTATCTTGTTGCTTACCAATAAAGAGATGACACTCCTAACTTCCCTTAGCTTTTTGCAATGTTGGTAAAATGTTTTGTGGGGTATGCAACTGAAGATACTTTGGGGATTACCTGGGGCTGTTCTTTAGGTTTTAATCCTATTGTCTCTTCACATATATCTTTATTTGAATATTCTCTATTTGGGGTTAATGCCTCTAACTTAAGGATGTCCTCCTACCCGATCCTTTAATAAAATTATTTTTCCCTAGCTGAAAATCCAGTCTTCTTCATTCTAGTGTAGGGATCTCCAATTATCCCAAAGAGAGAGCATGAGAATTCTGTTTCATTTATATGAAGAATAACTGACTTGGGGTTGAAGAAACTCATAGGTGACACTCATTTCCAGGATAATTTTTCTTCTTACAGCCAACAGATGGTCCCTTCAACCAAACAGAATTATGAGAACTCTGCTTATTTTTGGAAACATGAAGAATGATGAAACCTGTTCAGGTACATTTTTGGGTGTTATAAGGGGGAATTCTACGTGGTAAAGATGGTAACAGTCATAATGATCATAACATCTTAGAAGAGTCCATGATTCAGGCCTTATCAGCATTGATAAGGACTCCCAGCAGACACAGATAAATATTCATTAATGTGTCTTGGTACTTTTTAAAGAGACTATGAATGTACACTTAGCCAGTCACTGAGAGGAAAATGCTTGTTCTCCTGGGGAAGGAGTTATTATGTCAATACCAATCTTATTAGGGGCAGAAAGGGACTGATCCAGTCACTGAGAGGATAATGCTTGTTCTCCTGGGGAAGGAGTTATTATGTCAATACCCCTCTTATTAGGGGCAGAAAGGGACTGATCCTTCTAGGTAAGTAGGTTGATTTAAAAGCAATTTACTAACTATTGAGTACTTTCAAAATTACTTTCTCCCTAATACCCAATTACGTGTGTTGGTTCACAATGCACTGTGGCCTCACAGACCAATCAGCTTAAAAAAAAATCATTGCCCATGGTACATTACCTGGAAAAAATAATAACGATCTTGTTTCAATCCCCACTCCAGGGACCCAGAGTAAAAACATCTAAATGCACCAAAAGAGGCTAAATAATGGCATAGCTTTAAAAAGTTATCAATTTTTCTGTCATGGAACTGAATTTGGAAAAGGGAATGAATCAGTTTTATTTTTTGAATGGATAATTCAGAGAGGACACACGATGCACAATTCGAAAGGTTGAATGCAGAAAAAGTCAGTCTTTACCCATCCATCCCCAGGCCACAAGTTCCTCTGCCCAGAATAACCATTGTTGTCAGTTTCTTGTGTGCTCTTCCAGGAGCATTCTGTGTCTAAAGTACACCTGCTTTATCTCCTTCTAGTCTACCTTGGAGGTTATTCCATATTAGTACATAAAGAGTTGCCATTTTATGATGCTGAATAAAAAAGCTATTTTTAAAGAAATGAATCTGTTAATGGTATTTCAAATTTTCCTGAAGGAGAAAAAAATTGTTTCTATCATCTTTTAAAATAAATGTGTAACATATGTGTTTTACAAAAATTGTAATACTATTAAAATTAGTAATCATTATATTGCTAATGTAAAAAAGTTCTAAGCAGTGACCGAATATCCAGTTTAGAACTTTAACATATATTACTAAAAATATGACTGTCAGAGACACAAACATATATTAGAAATTTCTAATGGAGTAACAATACTTTTGAAAGTCAGTTTTCACGCTGGCATCACAGAGGACTTGACGCTAAGCTTTCTGTGAAATGTAAGTGCAGATTCAAGTCAGTATTTTATGTGGGACAGTGAAGGTGATCCTACTTGGCTTGGATTATGATTAGTTCCTTCATTGAATTGCTAATTTGAACAATTACCTCCTAGTTAGTAACCCTCTTTTCCATTACACAGATCATAAGTATCCCACTGATTTCTTTTTCATCTTTCTGAACTGGTTTTTGCTCTGGGGAACTTTGATTATTTTAGAGTTTTACTTTTATCACTTTTGAAATTGGGACAATTTCCTAAGAATGATGCAAACTATCATGAACTTACACTGGCAATTATTTGTTCAGGCAACAAAAATACTTGGATATAAACAAGTACTTGGTCTACTCTTTTCCCTGTCTAAAAGAATGACCCAGGACCACCTCCCTGAGTCAGTTCTCTCTTGTCATCAAGAAATATTTCAAATCCCATAAAGGAGACCCTTCCATCTTTCAAAGCCCTTTACTTCGGGGAATGATTCCTATTCTCTAATTGAAACTCTTCCTGATGCAATTTGATCTCAATTTTGGATTCAGCATATTGAGAAGGGTGAATTCTGAAAAGTGGCTTTGTTTCTCAGGAATAGAAGACTCATATAATTACATTTCAGGTTTCTTCTGTGAATTAAATAATCCTATAGCCTGTCTTATTTTCCCATACTCTTCACTCTTTTCTTCCTTCCATTATTTTTGTCGCTCTCCAACATTGCTCTAAATTTTCTTTCCACACCAGTCAAGTCCACTACTTAATAAATATGAAGCACCTTAGCTGCAAAAATAGTTTTAAGTGAAATAATGGATACACTTGTACCTTTTATTTAAAGCCTGTTTGGAAGTATTGAAATTCACCATGAAAATGACTAAATGTACAAACTAAAACAAACAAACAAACAAAAACTATGCCTGTTTCAGTGCAGGGAAGGCTAAGAAGAAATGCTTTTGTGGATAGGTAGCAAATTAAATTATTTCAAGTTTCTAGACCTGCCATTGTCGTATTCCATTCCAGTATGAATCTGATTTTCCATTGTAAAGTTAATACTGAAATTTGCATATTTATCTCTCTGCACATTTCTGGTTAGCAATGCATATTCATCGGACTGCAGATGTTTAATGACATCAGGAAACCAAACAGATAATCCATAGTACCTGTGAAGACAAAGAAATGTGAGTTTGTAAAGGCGCTAGCATGCCAGAGGCAATGAGCACCTCCCTGGTGTTTTCACAGTGGTAATAGTTCCTGGAGAATGGCTGGCTCCCTATAATATTATGAGTAATTCGTCATACAGCAATCCACGTGTCCCTCTCCCCCAACATTAATCTGCAAAAATCAAGCTTGAGAGATGGCCTACGGTTAGCCGGAGAACCCCAGGTATGTAATTCCTAAACCCTTCCTTTGGGAAGAGACAAGCAGAAAGCATCCCATCCTATGCTCATACATGGTGCCCGGTCTGAATATGTCCTTCCAAAACTCATGTGTTGGAACTAAAACCCCAATATAAAAGTATTAGAGGTGCGGGCTTTAGGAGGTGATTAAGTTATGAGGGCAGAGACCTCATGAATGAGATTAATGTCCTTATAAAAAGAGGTGCGAGGGTGCTGCCTCCCTCACTTTTCCCCTTCCATCCCTTCTACCACATGAGGACACAGTATTTGTCCCCTCTTGAGGACTCAGCGACAAGCTGCCATCTTGGAAGCAGAGACTATGCCTTACTGCACACTGAATCTGCCAGCAGCTTGATCTTGGACTTCCAGCCTTCAGGACTGTGAAACATAAAATGTCTATTATTTACAAATTACCTGGTGTGGTATTTTGCTATAGTGGCAGAAATGGAGTAAGACACCTGGCATCCTGGCCCCAATATCTTTCTCATCATTCCAGGCTGCTCTGAGAAACTCTCCCTCCTAGTCTGGTGGTACAAACTCCTGGGATCCAAGCATGGTGAGAGCTCTTAAAGAATGACCTCTTTTGCTAATAGGGAATCTTTCTTGGTTGCTACACTGCTGTGATACTGTTATCCTGGGGGTAGAGTGCCAGTTCCCAAGGTAGTTCGAGGCTGTGAAAAGGACATTCGTGTTATTCTCAGAGATTCCAAGTTATTTCCCCTTTCTGCCTCTTGACCTCTAATGTGTTATTCTAACAGCTGTGTCATGCTGCTGTGCTGTTCAATACAGAAGCCACCAACCACGTGTGCCTACCAAGCAGTTGAGATGTGGCTAGTTCAAACTAACATATACTATAAATACAAAATACCACAGGATTTTGAAGACTTACGGAAAAAAGAATGTAAAAATATTTGCTAATAATTTTTATACTGATCATAGGTTGAAATGATGGTGGCTCACGCCTGTAATCCCAACACTTTGGGAGGCCAAGGCAGGCGGATCACGAGGTCAGGAGATCGAGACCAGCCTGGTCAATATGGTGAAACCCTACCTCTACCAAAAATACAAAAATTAGCCAGGCGTGGTGGTGCACACCTGTAATCCCAGCTTCTCAGGAATTTGAGGCAGGAGAATCGCTTGAACCAGGGTGTCGGAGGTTGCAGTGAGCTGAGCTCGAGCCAATGCACTCCAGCCTGGCGACGGAGTGAGACTCCGTCTAAAAAAAAAAAAAAAAAAGGAAAGAGAGAATGAATGAAACAAAATGTAGTATTAAAATTAATTTTATCTATTTCTTTTTACTTTGTGTGTGTGTGTGTGTGTGTGTGTGGCTACCAGAAAATCTGAAATGAACATCTGTGGTTCACATGATATCTCTATTGTACAGTGCTACTCTGAAGTAGTACCTCCCAAGGTAAGGTCCCCCGGACCAGCAGGATCATCATCCCCCACAAACCCAGGTTCCAGTGAAACCTGATGAATTAAAAACTCTGGCAGGGGAGTCCTCTAGGGATTCTTCTGATGCACATTCAAGTTTGAGAACCACTGCTCTAGTTTATCCCCAGTGACAAAGAGACACAGGGAAAGAAGTGGGAATGGACATAGCCTTTGCAGGAGGACAGGCTGGGTTTGAATCCTGGTCTTGTTGCTTACTAGCTGCCTAAACCTGGGCCAGTTATCTAACCCTCAGTTGCCCATCTCTACTATTGGAATGACGGGAGTATCCACCTTCCTGGGTGGTTGCTCAGTTTAAATGGGATGTCAAATATCTAGCACATAGAAAGTGCTCAGAAGACAGTATGGGTCATTTTTATCATCATTGTCATTAGGATTCCAAAAACATCTGTGCCTCAGGATTTCCACCCCTTTCCTTCATAGTAATGACTGTGGGGGTGTGAGGGTAGTTATTGAGGAAGAAATGACTTAGGGGTACAACATTTATGGCATTGTTCTCTAGTCACATACAAACCTTGAAATGGCAACAATGAGGAGGGCACATTACTAGAATGTCTGTCATCAACGATGTTGGAGGGCTTTCGGTTAATTTGTCATTTATTTAGCAAACATTTACTGAACATGCACTAAATACTAGGCACTATTAATGTGCCAGGGATATAGCAGTAAAATAAATCATAAAGCTTTAAATATGATCAATAATGAATTAGTAAACAAAATAAACAAACCAGATAATGATGATTACTCTTTACACCTTGACAGCAGGACTTCCTTCTTGCTTATCTTTGTCTTCTTTGTCCTTAACCCCTTGCTTAGGTACAGAGTAAGCACTTAATATAGGTTAATTTTCAGCCTTCCCTTCCTTCAGAGATTAATGGATTTTCTAGAGCTTAGGTGGGAATTACTTTACATATTCTAAGTCAACCCTCTTAATATAGAAATGAGGAACTGAGACTAAGCAATGTCTGCAAATCACAAGCTAGCCAAACCACCCAGCAGAATGGGCTGCTAGGTCTCCTGACCCCCAGCTTCCTTCTTTCTCCATATTCCACCTCCTCCAGCACTGAGAAAGAGTGGTCATCTTTGATCACTTGCCTGGTTTGATTTAGGGATGTTAAGAGATGAAACTTGCAAGATAAATGTTAGGCTCTATAAGGTACTGAGATCCTGCTGACCTGAAAGTGTAGGGTATTATCTAATTCTTCTTTTCTAAACAGCAAATTAGGCAACAAGAGAGTTGTACACATTCTAAAGTGAATATGTCAGCGATTAGCAAATAAAATCTGGATATTTTCCCCCTATTTCCTCTTTTCTTAGAACACATATATGGTAGTTTTATTCATTTGGCAACAACTATTTATTGAGCTGCTATTGTGTGCCAGGAATATACATTAGTGAATGAGACATAAACGAAATTATTATTATTTTTTTTAGAGATGGGGTCTTGGTATGTTGTCCAGGCTAGAGGGCAGTGGCTATTCACAGGTGTGATTATAACACACTTAAGCTTCCAACTCCTGGGCTCAAGCAATCCTTCACCTCAGTTTCCAGAATAGCTTGGAATATAGGTGCATGGCATCACACTCAGCTTTGAACAAGGCAGTTAAAAACCCCTGTCCTCATGGAACTTCCAGAGAGGGAAGCCAGAACTTTACTCTTTATACAGAATAAAGGAGCATTTTGCATATTAGAAGGTAGAAAGTGCTGTGGGGTAAAGTAGAGCTGAGAAGGGGATAGGGAGTGTGGAGGGGCTGCAATTTTTTTAAAAGAGAGGATGACATCACTGAGAAGGTAACATATAGGAAAGAGTTGAAGAGGGTAAAGAAATGAACTGGGCAGATGTCTGGAGGGGAAAGCAACTCAGGCAGAGGAACACTGCAAAGGCCCGAGATGGGAACTGTTCTAGAATGTTCAAAGAAGAGCAGAGAGGCTGGTATGGCTGGGACTGGGCAAAGGAGGACACGACAGAGAAGTCATGGGGCAAATCATCCAGGGCCTTACTGGATTTTGCAGATACAATTGGTTTTGCTACCTTGGCTTTATGACAAAACAAATAAAATAACTGGCTTATAACAACCACAACTCTCAGCGAACCTAAAACAATTTATTCCTTAGCAGGTTAACAGCATCAAGCAATATAAGAAAAGAAAGCAGCATGGCTGGGAGTTACAATGTGGACATTGAACAATTTTGCTTGCCAAGAATTTAAATATCACTTACCCAAAGGACAGGGTGAACCAAACAATCGTAAGCTTTATTGTATTATCCCTGAGTGGATAGTTGAAACATCTCATAAAAGTCAACCAAATCTGTGAAATATTAGAGAGTTAGTTTTCTCATGCAGTTACTTAGTCAACCCCACTCCCCGACCCCTTCCACCAAATTATAAAAAAAGCTGAGTTGTCATTGAGTTGAATTCATTTCACCTTAAAACGTAAAAGCTAAAGGTAATTGGAATTTTCATTCTTTTTTTTTTTTTTTTTTTTGAGGCGGAGTCTCACTCTGTCACCCAGGCTGGAGTGCAGTGGCCGGATCTCAGCTCACTGCAAGCTCCGCCTCCTGGGTTCACGCCATTCTCCTGCCTCAGCCTCCCGGGTAGCTGGGACTACAGGCGCCCGCCACCTCGCCTGGCTAGTTTTTTGTATTTTTTAGTAGAGACGGGGTTTCACTGTGTTAGCCAGGATGGTCTCCATCTCCTGACCTCGTGATCCGCCCGTCTCGGCCTCCCAAAGTGCTGAGATTACAGGCTTGAGCCACCGTGCCCGGCCAGAATTTTCATTCTTCAGCTTCCTGGATGCCAATGGACAAAGCAACTCAAGACTTGAAGGCACCCTGCCACTGCCAAGACTCCTGGCCTAACTAACACTTTCCCTTTCCATCTTTCCATCTTTCCCAGATGGAATGTATTGGCTAAATGCTGGTCGAGAGGGATCCAATGACCTGGCTGTGGTCCAGGAGTCAGGTGTCGGGGGCAGGAGGAAAGAACCTCGCTCATAGGGCAGGTCCAGTAAACCCCTCTTCTGACTAACCTCAAATGCAATAAAGTGACATGCAGGTCATCAGGGGACTTGTTACTTACTCCATATAGCTCGGTGCGGATCCGAACAAAACACCTCCTATACCATGTTCCTGTGTCACTCTCAATTTCAATCAGCTCATCTATTTGTTTAGGAGTTTTTATTTTGTTTACCTGTAGAGAGAAACAGATCAAAGCGCTAAGTTACCTTCTCTGAAGTTGCTGATTGTAGACTTACAATTTGTTTTTACAGGAGCAAAAACTGACTCTGGCAAGAAGTAGGCGGTATTTGGTCATCACTTCATACATATATGAGACCATTGGCATAATTATACGGATCCGAACAGCACCTAGAAGAACTGAAGAAGGAATGAGTGAGAGGGAAAACCACAAAGAAATGGGGGAAGGGCAAGTAATAATAGAATAATGTGAAACCAAAATGCCCTCCCTGAACCATTACTACAGAGACACACATTAGCAGACAAAACATCCGGATAAGTTAGATTCTGGATTAAGAATTATTTAGCTTGGGCTAAAGTGAGTGTACACATTTTTTTCTTTGAAACATACTGATTTGATGAATTTGACCCTTAACTGTAGTTCTGAAAGCATTCCCATCATTATTCTCAGAGCACCACTTCCGGTCCTTTTCTTCCTTTTCCCACAGCCTAACCCACAGTGGCTAGTCAGCAAATACCCACAGGTAGCCACGATTCAAGATTAAGTGAAGGAGTTTTGATTGCAAGCATCAACATGAATTTCTCAGCCATGTAAGGGAAATAAATGATAGAGGTTTAGCATGAAAAGCAGCATCTATGACTTCAGTTAGCCTCTTTTTGCTAAGGAAGAGAACCAAAAGACAGGAGAAGCAAAGAGAATGAATTCTGAAAATAGAAAAAAAGGAAGAATGGGACCTTTGTGGGCCTAGCCCGCCTTCTCCTGCTAATCGAGATTTACCTGTTTTTGATAAATCTGAGAGGACATGGAAATGTGTACACATTATCCTTGCCAGAGGTTTGAACAGGTTTTTCTGGACATCCTGCCAACATCTAAAGTGGCAACTCTATTGGCAGAATACAGGTACCTAGGCCAGTTTTAGACAGAGGTGGCTTGGAGACCCTCAGCACCTTTCAAATTATACCAAGTAGGCAGTGGCTTCTTTCTGGCCGGGTAAACAAAGATGTCTGTACTCAGCAAAAATAATCTCTGAGTTAAATATGGAATTGCAAATCAAATGCAGTCAGCTCAAAATAATCCATGTAGGAATTATGTTTTTAAAACTCTAGATTAAAAAAAGGTGTTTTTTTTTTTCTTTTTTTTTTTTTTTTTTTTTTTGACACGGAGTCTCGCTCTGTGGCCCAGGCTGGAGTGCAGTGGCACGATCTCAGCTCACTGCAAGCTCCGCCTCCCGGGTTCCCGCCATTCTCCGGCCTCAGCCTCCCGAGTAGCTGGGACTACAGGCGCCCGCCACCTCGCCCGGCTGATTTTTTTGTATTTTTTAGTAGAGACGGGGTTTCACCGGGTTAGCCAGGATGGTCTCGATCTCCTGACCTTGTGATCCGCCCGTCTCGGCCTCCCAAAGTGCTGGGATTACAGGCTTGAGCCACCGCGCCCGGCCTTTTTTTTTTTTTTCATCATGGGACAGTCTTAATCCACTTTTGGGAGGCTTCCTCTTTTTCACTCATTGATGTTTGTTTGTTCATTTATTCATTGGCACCCATGCGGGATGCAAACATAGGCAGCCATGGGGCTCCAAACAATTACCATACAAAATGAAAAAACAGTACTCCAATGGGGATCTATATAGATGGGAAGGAAATACTGTTCAGAACAGCCCATTTAACCTGGAAGTGAGAGAGAGGCTTCAGGAACTGCAGGCTTATAGAGAAATATGCTATCTGCCATGCATGTAACCTGCTTGGAGGACATTCCAAGTGGGAGAAATATGTGCAAACAAACGTCCAGAGTTAGGAGGGAAAAGAGTGTGCCAGGAAACTGCAAAGAGCTTGGGATTCCTGAGGGATAGCAGAAGGTCAGAGGGCAGTGAATAAGGAGGACTGCACCAAATCAGCGGCAGTGGACTGATATTTAGGAGGTGGAATAATAAAACACAATGGTTTCTTAGATGTACTGAAGCTAAAAGAAAGAATATAGTTTTTAGGTTTAGGTGGTGCTGGTGGTAGCTGCTGATGAAATTTAGGACAATGATAAGGCTTGGGGACTCGTTAGGTGATAAATTCAGATTTAAAGATGCCATTTTCCCCCACCCCTCGCTGCCCAAAGATGCCATTTTTAAAGAGTCTATGTAATCTAGAAGGATGCCCACAGAGCCCTTCAACCTGCATATCTGGAGCTCAGGAGGTTTGTGCATTAGGAGACATGCAGGAAACAGCTGAGATCAGCTAAGGAGAGTGAATAGGGTTAAAATGGAAGTTAGCTGAAAATGAAGTCTTGGAAAACAATATTTAAGGTAAGGGCACACGAAGAAGAGCTTCAGAGGAAACCTTAAGAGGGCCAGGCATGGTGACTCACATCTGTAATTCCAGCCCTTTGGGAGGCTGAGGCAGAAGGATCACTTGAGCCTAGGAGTTTGAGACCAACCTGGACAACATAAGGAGACCCGTTGTGAATTATCTACAAATAATTCAAAAATCAGCCAGGTATGGTGGTACATGCCTGTATTCTCAGTTACTAGGAAGGCTGAGGCAGGAGGATCACCTGAGCCAGGGAGGTTGAAGCTGCAGGGAGCTGTGATCACACCACTGCACTCCAGCACTCCAGCCTAGGCAAGAGAACGAGACCCTGTCTCAAAAAAAAAAGAAAAAAAAAAAAAAAAAGGAGACCTTAGTAAAGACATGCAATTTTGCTATACTGTAGATTCAAAAAATAAAAAGATAAATTTGTCATGGGAGAATCATGTAACAACTTTTTGAAAGTCACATATAAATGACTTTGAAATTATCAGTCACTTTTGGAGTATATCCATCTTATTCTCTTCTAACCTTCGTATAACAACTTTTTTTTTTTTTTTTTTTTTTTTTTTTTTTTTTTTTTTTTTTTTTTTTTTTGAGACAGAGTCTCGCGCTGTCGCCCAGGCTGGAGTGGAGTGCAGTGGCCGGATCTCAGCTCACTGCAATCTCCGCCTCCCGGGTTTGCACCATTCTCCTGCCTCAGCCTCCCGAGTCGCAGGGACTACAGGCGCCCGCCACTTTGCCCGGCTGTTTTTTGTATTTTTTAGTAGAGACGGGGTTTCACTGTGTTAGCCAGGATGGTCTCGATCTCCTGACCTCGTGATCCGCCCGTCTCGGCCTCCCAAAGTGCTGGGATTACAGGCTTGAGCCACCACGCCCGGCCTCGTATAACAACATTAACACAGATCGCCATTAGTGGACTTGGTAACTCAACCCTTTTGGAAGAAAAGGCAGGTAAGTAGGGCAATGAGGCCCTACAGAGACACCTTCTCAGAAGGTCTGGTAAATAAAGGGTTTCTCTTCATCTGGCTGAGAAGAGTTAAGTGATGTTGTATACCCAGATAATGTCTCAAGATTCTTCCAGCCGTATGATCCTTTAAATTAAAATTTTTTCCCTCTCTTATACATCTACTCAAAAGAAGAGTCCTCAACAGCTTCCAGGCCTTAATTAAGGATATCCATTACTTATCTTCATTTCTGCATTACACTGCAGAGAAAATTTTGCTAATTAAGAATCTGTGATAATTTGGATAGAGGCCAAATTGCAGTCTATCTTTACATTATGAAAAATTCATTTCCTAAATAAAATGAAATGAATAAATGAGATAGCAGGGGACTATTTAATCAAAAGTGATTTCGTGTGTTTTAAGAACTGAATTGATGTTATGTATAAGCCACTGAAGATCTTATGTACTTTCCCATTTACATCTTATGGTATGTCCCTCCAACCTACTGTAGACAAAACATTTTTAGTCTATTTGTTTGTTTGTTTGTTTGTTTTTTTGAGACGGAGTCTCGCTCTATCGCCAGGCTAGAGTGCAGTGGCACCATCTTGGCTCACTGCAATCTCCGCTTCCTGGGTTCAAGCCATTCTCCTGCCTCAGCCTCCCGAGTAGCTGGGATTATAGGCACATGCCACCACACCCAGCTAATTTTTGTATTTTTAGCAGAGATGGGGTTTCATCATGTTGGCCAGGATGGTCTCAATCTCCTGACTTTGTGATCCGCCCACCTCGGCCTCCCAAAGTGCTGGGATTACAGGTGTGAGCCACTACACTCGACCATTTTTAGTCTAATTATATGACTGCATATATCGAAAGATTTTAAACCATTGTTCCTTCCAAAACATTTCATGCAACCAATTTAAATTAATTTATACTGGCTTTCCCCATGGAGAATCAGCTTTGTAACTAGAGATGGAGGAATGTTCCATGCAAAGCAAACAGCAGCACCGTGGCAGTGCTGTACAGTAAGTCAAATGTCGAGTGCGAGGAGTTGAGGGATGAACGTAGCTGCAGAGAGAAGGGAACCAGAGAGCAGGCAGGAAGGAGACTGGCAGGGCCTTAGTGTCCAGAGGGAGGGTTTCTTTCTTTATCCTGAGAGCAATGGGAAGCTGCTAGAATGTGAAACTGGGGTGTGTGCTATGTATGTGTGTGCCCATGTGCATGCATGTATAATAAAATGAAATATATATTTTTGGAACTGTATCTATGATTCTTTTATACCTTACGTTCATGTCAAGCTATATCAAGTTGAAGCCACATTCTTGGATTACCTTTCTCTGGCTTCCTATATAGCTACCTTCCTTTACCAAATTCTGATTAATTATTAACCTAGGAAATGGCCATGTGTGAAATGTCTGCCTTTATGTAAAAGTATTATTGAAAATAATGTACATTATATTGTTCAATATCCCTTATAATAAGGCCTATGAATAAACTTTTCACAAATTAGAACAAAATAAAATTGGCCTTTCCTGAAAAGCGAATATACTGCCATTTGCTTTATATCAATAATGATATAATTCATTAAATTTATCCTTTGCTTTGGTTGTCAGGTGATAGGGTTTGGCCGTGTCCCCACCCAGATCTCATCTTGAATTGTAGTTCCCATAATCCCGACGTGTTGTGGGAGGGACCCAGTGGGAGGTAATTGATTCATGGAGACAGTTACCCCCATGCTGCTGTTCTCATGATAGTCAGTGAGTTCCGATGAGATCTGACGGTTTTACAAGGGGATTTTCTTCCTTTTGCTCAGCATTTCTCCTTGTTGCTGCCATGTAAAGAAGGACATGTTCGCTTCCCCTTCTGCAATGAGCAGAAGTTTCCTGAGGCCTCCCAGCCGTGCTGAACTGTGAGTCAATTAAATCTTTTACCTTTATAAATTGCCCAGTCTTGGGTATGTCTTTATCAGCAGCGTGAAAATGGACTAATATATCAGGAAACCCAGAGATTAGTTTTATGTTCAGTTACATTGCTTTGATCCTTAGTGTAATTGTTTTCTCACTTATTCGATACTGTATTTTTTTGTTTTCAATAAATAATTTTACAATTTACTATGTATTCCAAGGTCTGTTACAGGCCTCAAGGTGGTCTTAATAGAGGCATACCTCTCTAAGATGTCTCTGTGACGTCTTAGAGAAAATGTTATGGGGCTGCTGTGAGTGTATACCTTTGTGGGGGCTGAGTGTCATTTGAAAAGGTGTGACCTGGCTGAGTGGAGGAAATGGCCCTGCAGAGGCTGGCTCTCTTCTGGTAGCAGGTCAAGGAGAATCAGCTGGCAGTCCCTACACCAAGAATCTCTTGTCCTCGGGTACTAAGCCTTTGAGTCAGAGAATAAGTCTGTGATGAAAATTCAGTCTTTCCACCTTAACCCCATCTCTTGGGTTGGTGTTATCATTTAATCAACCACAGAGCCCTTGAGTCCTAGATAGGCATAAGTGAGGTTGGCAACCTATGGGCCAAAAACAGCCCTCCGCCTGTCTCTGTAAATAAAGTTTTATTGACACACAGTCATCCCATTTGTTTTAACATTGCCTATGGCTGCTTTTGCACTACAATGGTAGAGTTGAGTAGCTGTGTCAAAGACTATATGACTTGAAAAGTCTAAAATATTTACAATTTTTCCCTTGACATTAAACATGTCTCAATCCCTGGTGCTGAGGATTCTCTGAGGAGAAGACTCACCGTGAAGACCTTTTCAGGCTGACCCCGGGCTCTCATGTTGGTGTCATGAATTAACTTCAGAATCATCCAAGCTTCATCATGTTTTCCAACCTAAGAAATGAGAGTGGACAGTGAAGTGCTAGGAGTGACACACTTACTGTCCCTGATTTTCCAATAGCCATCTTGCATTGTTAGATCAAATGAGGTGTAATTGTGCAAATGTATCTCAGTACATCCCATTGGAACGCACAGACTATTTGGATATCAATGAACACATGAGCAGTTCAAATAATGTGGTTATAACTAGAAATAGTATCTCCAGATGGTAAAATTTCACTTTAAAACAATAAATCATGTTTTCTTCATTGAGTCAAGTTATTTGCTTAAGTAGAAACATGAGTGTTTTCTAGCCACGAGGCAGCTTTTTAACATGGTGGTTGTTGAAAGCAGGTCTCCATGAAACCAAACCCTCCATCATTCCATAATAGGAAGGGAAAATGTACCTCTCAAATAGGCAAATGTGCTTTCCTAGAATTAACATGGAACTTTTTCCAATAGAGGTGGGCTGCCTGAGTATCTGCAATAATAACTGTTACCTCCAACAAGAATCGTGGGCTTTCAGGCATGAACGTGAGGGCCACCACGGAGGAGACACAGGGGAGTGCACAGACGATGACAAACACACGCCAACTGTGAAACTGGTAGGCCGATCCCATGCTGAAGCTCCAACCTGGAAAAGGAGGACAGGGAGAGTGAGGGAGAGCTCCTCCTAGACAGCCTCCTGGGAATGTCACCCAGGGTGCCCAAGCCATCGACTTATTAGTCAAGTCTTACTATCCACAGAGCAGTGAGCTGATCTGGGCATCATCCATGGTGGCCAGCTCCACTTTAAGACCCATAATGGCCGAGCTGAGAAGAAAGGTGCTTGGAACTAAAGGGGTCAAGGCCTAAGTATGGGGGTGCAGGTATGTATGTACCAAACCCCAAAGGCCAACATAAATTTGGGATGCTTTTTCCAATAGACCACTGTACTAGTTATCTTTTGTTTGCTCTTCCAGATCACTCTCCACTCTTTCCCACTCTGCTGTGTGTTAGGGAATGGCTCTCTATGGACTGCATCAACTGGCTCCGTTGCCCGCTGGCTTGTATAGCTAAGTTTGAATAAAGGAAGGAAGGCAAGAGAACAAAGTGAAGGAGGGTTGGGATATTTATTTCCCTTGCTTCCCTTCTGCCTTCCCCCTGACTGGCTAGAGGTCTGGCAGTGGGTGCTCTCATTTCGTGGGCCTTCTTCCACAGCAGACACAACTCTTGTCAGGGTCTGGCTACCCGTCCCTCCTGTTGCTCTTTGAGGCACAGGTGGATCCAGGGTGCTTTATTATTCCTTATTGCTTTCTCTGAATGGTTCCCACATCTTTATAAAGAGTCCCTTCATTAAACTCCTTTCCACGGCCCCTTTTGAGGGTGTCACTAGCTTCCTGCTGGCACCCTGACCAGCACAATTATTAGGAATTGGCGTTTGCTGCATGTCTCCTCATCCACCTCATGCAATAGATCCAGAGAATTTTACATTTCTAAATAGAACACTTTAACTTCTACATATTATAAAAATATAAAATTTTATATATTATAAAAATAAGCATAATGGGAGACAAACAGAAATCCTTTCAAGAACTAAAAGAAAGCTAATATTTGAATGAATATAAAATGGCTGAAAGCAAACCATTTTATATTCATTCAAACGAATATAAAATTCGTTCAAATGGCTGGTTCTAAATGAGAAATAATGAGGCATATCCCATCTAATTGAAAACAGAGAGGAGATTTATAAAGGCATAGATGAATTATGTGAGGTGAAATTTTAATTTCTAGCAATGCTTGGAATTTATATGCCTTTTTGTGAACAAAAATCAGATAGTATACATCCTATCTCCTGGAGACCTGTATAATTACTCACTGTTTACCTGGGAGCCAAGTGAGATTCTGAAGGTGATGTAACTTCCTCAAGGCTGCAGAGCTGAAGTTACACATTAGTCTTTCCTGCCAGGATTTGAAACAGAATCTTACAGCCACACACAGCCTCATGTGTGTGCACGTTTACTCATTCTTAAATGCTGAATTTGTGACAAATAATGTAAACATCAATGACAAGCTATATTAATCTTAGATTAATAGAATCTTTTTGGGAATTTAATATATGAAGATAATATATTACCATATTAATTACATCATAAACTGTAGGGTGTATGATTGCTATGATGTTTTATGTAGCAGAAGTTCAAAACTCTCACATATCCAAAATGCAGAAAAAACCCTATGATGGATCAGAGAAAACAACTTGTTCACTTCACATTTGATCTCAGAGCTTCATATAAAGAACTTCTTTTTAAAAGCTTTAAATCCTATTACTTTAAGGGACTGAAAGAAAAAATAAAAGCTTTAGGTGGCTGAGTTAAGCAAATGCAATGTTTTAAATTTCAGGCCACAGTACATTTCATAAAGTATAGGGGGAAACAGTGAAGGCAAGAGAAGGGAAGGTCTCTGGTACCACTGTTCTTTTGTTTTTGTTTTTGTTTTGAGACGGAGTCTCACTCTATTGCTAGAATGGAGTGCAGTGGTGCAATCTCAGCTCACTGCAACCTCCACCTCCTGGGTTCAAGCAATTCTCCTGCCTCAGCCTCCCAAGTAGCTGGGACTACAGGTGCACGCCACCATGCCCAGCTAATTTTTGTATTTTTAGTAGACAGGGGGTTTTACCACGTTGGCCAGGATGGTCTCGATCTCCTGATCTTGTGATCCGCCCACCTCAGCCTCCCAAAGTGTTGGGATTACAGGCCTGAGCCACTGCGGCCAGCCTTGTTTTTGTTTTGCTTTGTTTTGTTTTTTTGAGATAGAGTCTCACTCTGTCACTCAGGCTAGAGTGCAGTGGCACGATCTCGGCTCACTGTAATCTTTGCCTCCTGAGTTCATGTGATTCTCATGCCTCAGCTTCCTAAGTAACTGGGATTACAGGTGCATGCCACCACGCCTGGCTATTTTTTTTTTTGAATTTTTAGTAGAGACGGGGTTTCACTATGTTGGCCAGACTGGTCTCGAACTCCTGACCTCAAGTGATCCGCCCACCTCGGCCTCCCAAAGTGCTGGGATTACAGGTGTAAGCCACTGTGCTAGCCTCTGGTGCCACTGTTCTAATCAATTGTGGAGGAAAAGTTAAATATTAAATTTGAATTCAATTGAACATGGACACAAACAATGGTCACCAAGTCCCAGAACATGTTGTGTGAGCCCCTTGAGGCATTCATCCAGCACTGTTTCGGAGAAATCTCTATTTCAATCAATTCCTATACATTAGTTATTGAAAAACAATAGACAATCACAAAAACAGGTTGACTTTTTTGTGTTCCTTGAGCCCAGTCGCAAAGGGCTCTCGTGACTGGGCCTCATGCCAAACAACTTGTTACAAAAAGAGTTAGGGTCCCAGAGTGCGCCGAACCTTCATGAGACCTCTCATCATCTGTACACAGACGAGTGGCCGACTCTGGAGCCCAGGTTGTTGCTTCCCAGTCTGGGGGTGAATCCTGCATAGTCTTGTGAATGTAAATCTCTTCCCTTCTCCCCTTCCCATTGCAATCTGCTTATTATATCAATCTGCTTGTTATATCGTTTGCTTATTATATCAATTTGCTTATTATATCTGCATTGCCATTTATGTGGGATAAAGCTTGTTTACCCTTAAAGGTATTGTGTGTGTGTGTCTTTTCTTCTCCCCTCACGTGTTTCTCACTCAGAACATCAATTAGTTCAGAAGGTAAAGTTTTCAAAGGCAAATAGGATGAAGTGATTTAACCAAAGAGAAAGTTGCTACAATGGATACAGCAGGAAGCTTCTTATGGTAGAATAATATTCCCTCACCGCTAAAGATGTCCTCATCCTAACCTGTGAATATGTTACCTTACATGCCAAGGGGCTTTGCAAGTGTTAAGGATCTTGAGATAAAGAGATTATTTTATATTATACGGTTGGGCTCAGTGTAAATACAAATGTCCCTAGAAGGAAAAGAGGGAGGCAGGAGAGTCACACTGAGAAAGGGAGATGGGTTGAGGGAAGCAGAGGTCAGTTTGGAGAGAGATTTGAAGATGCTGTGCTGCTGGCTTTGAAGACAGAGGACTGGGTCACAAACTAGGGAATGCAGGTGGCTGGTAGAAGCTGGAAAAGACAAGGACACATAATCTCTCCTAGAGCCTCCAGAAGGAGACTCTAGAAGCCCTGCCAACCCATTTAAACTTTCGATCTCTAGAAATGTCGGATAATAAATTTGTGTTGTTTAAAGCCAATATGCTCACAGTGATTTGTTACAGCAGCAACAGAAACCAATACACTTCTTCTTACAGTTAAAGCTCTACTGCTAACCTGGCTGATAGAAGTTAAGTTGGAGAACTGTAGCATTCTCTATAAAACGTCAGGCTCCCTGCCATTTTTTTTTTTTTTTTTACTTTGCATAACAAGCTTATTTTTTAAAAAGCCATATAAACAATAAGCAAATTTTTAATCAGATCTTAACTTCTGTCCTAGAATCGTTCCATTAAGTTCTAGTCTATGAACACTTTTAGTTCAATAATCGTTATCTTCATCAGAGTCCATTACTTTTCTTCTGTTGAATTTCACTGTTGTTGTCTTTTCTGTTTGCTGGTTTACTTTTTTTAAGGATTTCTATTAAACCTCGTTCTGAGAAGGTATCAACCTTCTCACTTAGTTGTCCATATCTTGCCATCTGTATAAGGTAATTCTCTACTGCTTTAGTTTTTTTAGGTTTTGCAAGTCCTAAGTTACTTAACCTGGCCCGGGGCCGACTGACTCAGAACTTGGGCTGAGATACAGTTTCTCGTTTCTGCCTCCCTGTGCTTTGCTTCCTGTTGGGCCGCATCGCCGGGATCCTGTCATCCCGGCGGGTTCAGACCCTGCTGCGCACCCCGCGGCGCTCTCAACACCGGGAACACGGCCGACCCTCACCTGTTGGCTGAACTTGGGTCAGAACAGCTGAATTCGGCCTGGCTGCAACTGCTGGCTCCAAAAGCTGAGATTGTGCTTGGATCCAGGCCTGGCAGGATGAACCTGCTCTGGGCCAGCGGACCCTACATCCCCACACCCGGGCAGGTCCTGCACGTGGCGGCCCCTGCCGCCTGCCTACCAGGCCCCCCATGGGGAAAGCAGCCAGGCCACCTCGGAGCCGGCCACGAGGCTGCCGGGGCAGCGCCGGGCAGGCTCCCTGCTTTTGCTTGGACTTCTCCAGAAGCCTCTCTAAGGACGCCAGGCTCTGTCTTGACAGCTGGTCTTGGGAATTTTGTTCTTCACTCTTCCTGCTCTGGAACATCATATCAGCTGGTGGAGAGACTGATTACAACACGATTCCAGTTGGGCCGTTTTCAGCCTCCCAAGGAACTGGACCACAATGGAAACCCAGAAGAGAGCTAACTGATGAGAGCTGGCAGAGCAGTCCAGCTCTGCTCAGCTTAGAATCGTTCATTCCAGTGGAGATTCTTCCATCGAACAGCTGAAATTTAGCTTGCTTGTTGCTGTTGAGGTCCTTCTCTCCCTCATTGCTTAGGTGTGTGTGTGCATATGCGTGTGTGACACACACATATAAACACATACATGCTGGTGGTGTCTCTCTCTCTGAAGGGTGTGTTGTTCAATCATTTCTCTCTCCATTTGTTTGTAATATGCTTATTTCCCCTAGTCTCCAAAACAATGTTATACCTTTTTCCATTTCTCGTCAAATCTCCAACAGCCAGCTCCACTCCTGGCACTTGACCTCACTTCCTATTTCTTAGAGGAAATAAACACAGAGAGAACTACGTACATCTCATCTTCTCATTCCTGAATCTATTCATCCACCTGCCCCTGTTCCATCTCTCTGTCTTCCCTTTGGTTACAACAGATGAGCCATCCATGTGCCTAGCTAAGGCCACCCTGCTCACATGGGCGGTGGAGCTCATCCTTTTCTTTCCCTCAAGGACAGAACTCCTGTAAATATCTGTCCCTCTCCAACCCTCATCGTCATGTTCTCTCACTTGATTTGATGGGTCATTCTATCAGCACATCTCTATCTGACACCTGAGAAAGAGCCCTTCCTCCTCTCCCACAGGCTTCTCCGGCTGCACTGCTGTTCCTCAGTTCCCCTTTACCGTAAAACCATCAAAAGGATGGTCTATAGCCAGTCTCCACCTTCTCCCCCAGTATTCTCACCCCAAACAGGCTGTCCCCAAATTCCACAGAAACTGAGCTTACCAAAGTCACCAGTCTTTGTCATATTTAATGGTTGCTTCTCTGTTTTCACTCCAATCAAACTCTCTAAATCATTCTGTATAGCTGTCCATTCCACTGTCTTTTGTAAAACTTTTTTCCCTTGGCTTTCTCATCACTACGTGTTAGTTTCGTTCCCACCTCACCAGCTTTCCTTCAGTTTCCTTTGCTGGCTCCTCTGACTGGCCCCCAAAGGTTGGCAAACTCCAAATCTTGGTCATTAGTCGTCTCCTCTGCCCATAGGCCCTTTCTAGGGGGACTAATCTATCGCCATGACTGTAAGTGCCACCTGCATGCCACTGTCTCTGAAATACATTCTTTTCTCTTCCCAGAGCTCCAGAAATATACCTTGACCTGCCTACTTACATCTTCACAGAGATGCCTAGTGGGTGTCTCAAAGTTACCATGTCTAAAATGGAATTTTGGTTTCCTGTCACACTCCCAAGGAAAACTCTTGTTTCTCTCTTACCCTTCCCTATTTCAGCACTGTCAGACCCCAGATACACATGTCAAAAACCGAGACCTCATTCTCATCTTCTTTTTCCCTCACAACCCCCAATGTTCAATCCATCAGCAAGTTCCAGCTCTAAAATATACCTCAAAGCCACTCACTTCTCCCTATCTCCATGGCACTGCACAGGTTCTGGGCGACGTGGACCTTCCCCTGACCTTCAGCAACAGGCTCCTGTTTGGAATCCCTGTCACTCCTGGTCCTCCAGAGTCCATTCTTCCTATAGCAGCCAGAGCGATCCTTTTAAAATGTCAATAAGGTCACTTCACTTTGTCATTTGAAAGCCTCCCACAGCTCCCAGTACATTTGGAATGAAACCCAAATGTCTTACTATGGCACCTAAGGCCTATGTAAACTGCTTCCTATTCATGTATCTGAGCTCATCTTCTGCTGGTCCTCTAACTGGCTTGAGCCAGTCCCATTGACCTGCTTCCAATTCTCTGAACATAGAGCTTAATCCCATCCTAGGGGTTAAGCCTTTTTTCCTGGAAGCCCAGCCATGCATGAGAAAGTATAGAAAGGATGTTTGTTGTATTTTAGCCAGCCTTTCTGAGTTTTGAAGTGAGAGGGTTTTCAATGTTGTCCCCTAGGAGTCTTGGAATGTGATGTTTTCCCGGTCTGGACAGCTCTACTTGAGTATTTGCAGGCATGGCTGCCTGCTTCGTACCTTCCAGGATTCAGCTTAAGGTTGTCTCTTCAGAGAGGCCCACACACCAAATCCCACTCTTTACCACGTAGGCCTGATTTATTGTTCTGACAGCACTTATCACTATCTAAAGCTGTCATATTCACATATTGTTTACATATTTATTACCTGTCCCTCTCCCACCAAGAGAGTGGAACCCTGCTTTCCCTACTCATCAAGACCTCCTAAGCAAGTGCTAGTCCATAGGAAGTGTTCTTTTAATGTTTGTTGAACACACACACACACACACACACAACTATGTGTACATGAGCATGGGCAAAATCAGTGCAGGCTACAAGACCACAGACCCAGATTTTCTTTTGAGTATTTTCTTTCTGAATCTACAGTAAACAGCAAAACAACTTTGATTCACTTTTTCAAATTAAGTTTGTATCTTCATAGAGTAAAACTTTATTTGTTTTCAGTTACACAGTGCTATGAGTTTGACAAATGCAGAGTCATGTAACCACCATCATTATCAGGGCACAGAACAGTTTCATCACCTCAAAACATTCCCTCCTGCTGCCCCTTGAGAGTCACTTCTTCCTCCAGCCCTAACCCCTGGCAATCACTGATCTCTTGTCTGTCCCTATAGTTTTGTCTTTCCAGAATATCATATAAATAGAATCATATTGTACATAGCTTTTGAATCTGTTTTTTTTTTTTTTTTTTTGAGATAGGGTCTCCTCTGTCGCCCAGGCTGGAGTGCAGTGGCATGATCTCAGAACTGCAGCTTTGGTTTCCAAAGCTCAGGTGATTCTCCTGCCTCAGCCTCCCAAATAGCTGGGACCATGGGCAAGTGCCACCATGCCCGGCTAACTTTTTGTAAAGACAGAGTTTCACCATGTTGTCCAGACTGGTCTTGAACTCCCGGGCTCAAGCCATCCTCCTGCCTCGGCCTCTCAAAATGCTGAGGTTACAGGCATGCGCCACTATGCCCAGCCTTGGTCTGGTTCTTCTACTTTGCATAATCAGTTGAGATTTATGCAAACTGTTGCACATGCCTGTGGTTTGTTCTTTTTCATTGTGTTGTAGTATTCCATTGTGTGAATATACCACATTTAGTTTATCCACTCACCAGTTGAAGGACACTTAGATTGTTTGCAGTTTGGGGTGGTTATGAATAAAGTTGTTATATACATTTCATACATTTCTGTGTGCCACCAAACTTTCCTTGGGCAAATATGTAGGAATGGAATGGTTGAGTCACATAATAAGCTCATGTTTAGCTTTATAGCAGACTACCAAACTATTTCGCACACTGGTTGTGCCATTTTGAATTCCTACCAGTAGTGTATGCGAGTTCTAGCTGCTTCACATCTTTCCCTTCACTTGTTAGGTTTCTTTTCTTAAATTTTAGCCCTTCTTATAGGTATCTAGTGGTATCTCATCACAATTTTAATTTGTGTTTCCCTAATGCCTAGTGATATCTTCATTTACTTTTTGTTCATTGATTCCTACTTTAGTGCCTATATGTGCCTGTCATAATGCTGTGATATGGAGACTGATTCCCTGCTCTCAAGGAGGTTATAATCTATTGAAAAAGGCAGATACGTTAACAGACAAGGCCAGATGTGTTGGCTCATACCTGTAATCCCAGCTCTTTGGGAGGCCAAGGAAGCAGGACTGCTTGAGGCCAGGATTCTGAGACCAGCCTGGGTAACATAGCAAGACTTCATCTCTTAAAAAAAAAAAAAAAAAAGAAAGAAAGAAGCCAGATGTAGTGGTACATACCCGTGGTCCTAGCTACTAGGTGACAGAGTGAGATGCTGTCTCAAAAAAAAAAAAAAAAAAAAAAAAGGCCAGGTGCTGTAGCTCATGCCTGTAATCCCAGCACTTTGGGAGGCTGAAGTGGGCAGATCACCTGAGGTCAAGAGTTCCATATCATTCCGCGCAACATGGCAAAACCCGTCTCTACAAGAAATACAAAAGTTAGCCTGGTGCATGCCTGTAGTCCCAGCTTCTTGGGAGGCTGAGGTGGGAGGATCATGTGAGCCCTGAGAGGGAGTCCTGGAAAGGGTGCTGGATGCTCCTCCTGCCTTGTGTCATGTCCCATGGCAGGGGGCAGGGTCAAAGGCTGATGGGTGATAACCTGTGGCTTGAATGAGAGATAGACACCATGAGGGCCTCAAGAAATGACCTTGCAAATGCTTTCTAAAACTATGATACAATTCTCTGGATTAAAAATAGATACAAGAATGAAGGGGTAAAACACTGACCGCCATCACTACTCAGCCATGAATTCTCAGGACCCGCTTCTGAGCTCCATTTTAAGTGGCTTAAATTTGAATTTGAGAGCCACACAAAGCCTACACTACAAAACCAGAAAGTGGAGAGACAGCAACATGGAATAAAGGACAGGAATGGGAAAACAAGCCACATTCAACTGGGAAACTGGGTTGTTGCTTTTGGATACTTACCTGCAGTTAGTAAAATGGATTCTTTTAAATGAAACTTTTATGTTGGCACCACACCTTTTTGTCTTAAAAAATATGTCTTGTATGAGTGATGGTTCTAATTATCCTTTAGTCTTTGTTAAGATACTCATTCAAATGTCATACAGAGGAATTTATCTACAGATAATACAAGTTCCATGCAAGGAAGGATCTCAATTAGAGTATTACAGAAAGTAGTTCCAGCACAGCACTAATCAGTGTGGAGTTAATGAAAGTATTATATGTCATGCATAATAATCAAAGTTTTTTGCCAGCCTTAAGCTGATGTGCTCTGTGGCTGCAGAAAATAGCTGCCTCCCCAGTTGCCTGACTGTCTGAAACTTTTCAAGGTACCAAGGCAGAAGTGTGTGACACACATACAAGGATGCTGGCTTTCATGTTCTTGTCTGGGCTCTGTCCCTCATCCCCTGGGGGACTTGACACCTACTTTGCTTATCTATCTATCTATCTATCTATCTATCTATCTATCTATCTATCTATATTTTTCTGTCACCCAGGCTGGAGTGCAGTGGCGTGATCTTGGCTCACTGCAAGCTCCGCCTCCTGGGATCATGGCATTCTCCTGCCTCAGCCTCCCGAGTAGCTGGGACTACAGGCGCCTGCCACCACTCCTGGCTAATTTTTTGTATTTTTAGTAGAGATGGGGTTTCACTGTGTTAGCCAGGATGGTCTCAATCTCCTGACCTCATGATCTGCCTGCCTCGACCTCCCAAAGTGCTGGGATTACAGGTGTGAGTCACTGAGCCCAGCCTGCTGATCTACATTTGATTGTCAGTTATGTGATATTATTAATGAAATAGTTTTTGGTAAGAATGCAGATTTTAGGTACAAGACACAAATCCAAAGTTCTAAATGGAAACATTGAATATCATATGTGAGATCAATTTTTAAGCTAAGAAGTAAATCACCTGTATTGATTTGTCTATGGTCTTCTTTACTCACAAGGCACCTGGCCAACTAAAATTTTCTTTAGAAAAGGGGCCCCGAATCCATTTTTTGAAGTGTCCAACAAGCCCAGGAAGAGGACAATGATCAGATGAATTTCTGATTTTGTTCCTATAGATATAAAATTTTATCCCCTCAACATGTCACAGGTTTAAAATATAAATACTATGTAATATGCATGAAACATTAATCCTTGGCTGGAAACTCAGGTTGTCATGCATCTGTGAGTCCACAAGATTTAACCAAATGCAGCTGGATGGTTCCTGTTGCTAATACCAGCAGAGATTTTTCATCTCTTTCTCAATTTGTAAAAAGAAAAAAATAAAAAAAGGAGAAAAAGGAAAAAAAGGCCAAGTAGTAGGTGGAGGGGGGCACGTGAAGGGGAGATAGTTAAATAAACTATGGTATAGACTTACAATGGAACATCGTATAACTATTGGGAAAGAATGAGGTGGATTTTTCTAAACAGATACATGGAAAATGTCCGAGTGACTTTGCTCAGTGGAAAAAGCACTTCTAAATAATAGTGATTTCATTTCTATATATACATAAAACATATCAGTACATCTAGAAAGTGACTAGGAGGAAAATGCACTAAACTATTTAAAGTGGTTACTCAGGGTAGGGAGTAGAAGCCCATGAGGACTTTTACTTTTTGAAAAAAATTATAGTCCTCCATTCTGAAGATTTTCACTTTGGACATTTCCTTAATGTTTGAATTTTGTAGTGTCTTGTATAACTTTTTACCCAAAAAGGAAAAGAGAAAGCTTTTCAAAGAGTTGCAAGCCTTTACATTTTCTGAGACACAGGCCCTGATGGGAGAAGAGAGAGGAGAAAGAATCAAATTATAATTGTGCCACTATTCAATACTTACACATTTTTCTGAACTAAACGAATGTGAATTCTGATTGTGACAATCTAAACACTGACAATACAGTTCTCACTTACGGATACCAAGGCAAAAGTGCCAGAGACTATCTTGGTATCTCTGGGTGAAAAAGAGAACCATATTCACAGACCTTTAATCTTTTGACCTATAGCCGCAGTCATATTCTAATCTTGGATCCTTGGGGCTGCAGCCGTTCTCCTTGAGCTGAAATTCTGTGAACACTATTGCCAACAGAGATGCACAAAGCAATCACAATCAAAATAATTGGCAGGGATCTGCCTGCGGCACATAATCATGCTTTCAAGAAGTGAGAGCCAATTATATGTTCCAGGGAGAGAGTCCAGGGGTTAAATTCCAACGAACTCCAATAGTCATCTGTCTTTAAGAGCAGACCCAAGCAACAAGCCGACCTTCCCTGCGAGTTTCTCTATTTCTGTTTCCAAACTCTGGTCTTGCCCTTTGGAATGCACAGAGGAGCAGCCAGCAGTGGAAGGAAGTCACATTATGCCTCTACTTCCTGAATTTGACTTATGACCCTAACCATGCTTTCGAAGAAGCACGTTTTCTGGTGGGTTTTGAAACTCACAAATTGATGGGCTTACTTTTTTAGGGTCATTTTTTCATTCTGGAATATCTTCTGTGAGTGCTCCCAATATGCAAAGAGTGAATGAGGGGACCTTTTCAGAAAGGGTTCCTGGGGCCAATATGTAAGACTGACTCAAGCATGGTGCTTCCCAAACTGCAGTGAGAGAAATGATGAGTCTGAGAGTTTGAAAAAAGCTGACAGCATGAAATGTGCATGTGTATGCATGTGTGTCTGTATTTTGAGCAAAGGTCCTTTGGGATTTTCTTTTGTATATAGATAACAATATAGTATTAATGTTATGATAGCATAGGTCAATCAGCCTGAAGTTAAAAAAAAAAAAAATATATATATCCTTTTTTGTAAAAGATTTTTATGCAAATTTATACTAAAAGAGCCTGTAGGATAGTCAAATTTTGACCAAATGCAACTGAAGCTTGTATCATAAATGCATGTTAACTCAGCTCATTAGTCTATAAATATACATTATATATATTCATGTTATCTTACAGCACATATAGGCACACATTAAGTTTCCTTCTCTATTTTACTCACATAAATGTTTATTTAAAGTGAAATGTATAGTTTTGTGTTTATATATAAACCATTATATTAGCTGATGTCTGTGGATGAATAATAACAAATCTATCATGCTGATTTTATGAACACATACAGTCTTAGGAGACTGAAAAGCAAACAAAAGTAAATATTGGCAACTCTTACATTGGGTAGAAAGTTGGAACACTAGCCTCTAAAGCTCATTCCAGAACTAAAGTTCTCTCTGATTCTAAGATCTTGTGTCTTGACCAGATAAGGCCACAAGAACGTCTCTTTCAAGTATAGATCTACGGCAAGAAATGAAATACTTTCAAAACAGAAAACAAAACAAAACAAAACACCTGCTAAACTGCAGTTAGTTCTGAGACAAGTGTCTAAAAGTTGGTAGAGGACTTGTAGCAAAATAGTGGTGCTTATTCTATATATTAGCGACTCAGTCAAGCTGCTTTTCAAAGTAGCTGTCCATAAAAATCCCAAAAAGGCCAGCAATAGTATTCCAAACAACTGCCTGGTTCTCATTCTCTTCCAGATCAAGTTTTCTTTTTGCTGTTTGCACATGGCCCTAGGAAGATCTTGCTCATGATTAACAAAAGCTCTCTGTTCATTCCTAGCAGATTTTTGTGATAACAATACAAAAATTCTAGTGGCATCCATTGTTAGGTGAAAGAATTTTCTCCCGGGGGAGAGGGAGAGCAGGATACAGCGGGGGCTATAATATCTCCAGCGTTAAGACAGCAGAGGGCAGCCCAGGTGCTCTTTGTTGCTGATGCCCAAAGGGCACACTTGTATACCTCTGCTAACTTGTTGACCTCTCTAACCTGTTTCTTTTTCCTAGCCCCATTTCTTGCCTTATAGTTTCTGATCCAGAGCAAATCATTTAACACTTGACAATTGAAACAGCTGCTTAGCTCATGACTCAGGCCCAAAATGACCCTTAGAGTTTTGTCATTTTTGTCAAAGAAATTCCATTCTAATGGGTGGGGAAATGCATGAAACTACAATGACCTGGGAGCTCTAATTTCTGGTCCTTGTGCCTCAAGCAAGGGGACTTCGTACTCTCCCTCCAAGTACAGTGGATGAAAATGTGACTCTGGACTTTTTAGAAACATATTTATTATGTTCCCTAATTTTAAAAAAGCTCATTTCTTAGCTTAATTTCACTGTGATAAGAGCACATGCTTGGTAGTTTTTCTGAAATACATGGGAGTTTGCTTTATAGCACAGTATGTGGTCCATTTTTATAAATGCTCTATGTGTGCTCCAAAAGAAAGTGTACCCTACAGGTATTGGGTGCAGTGTCTACACACATCTATTAGGTCAAGTTTGTTAATCGTGTTGTTCAAATCATCTATACACTCACTGATTTTTTCCCCCTATTTGTCATGTTAAACTCTTTTCAGTTGTTTTTTGTGGGAAGTTAGTCCCAATAACATAGCCCATCACGTTACTGGAAATGGAACAATACACCTGTTATAAAATTAAGACACATCTATATTCCTTTGCCAATATACTTCCTGGCACCCTAATGTCTGGCAGAGCTTATGTTAGAGAGTTGGTGAGCCTCAAACTGTGGGGTTGAGGAGGAAGAAACATAGAAAATCATGATTACTTGAATTACCATTGAAGATACAAAATGGAATAGTTCAATTTTTATTTCTTTTTTTTTCCCTTTTGACATCTCTTCTTGCCTGATAATTTCACTTTTAAAAATCATAGAGATTAGTCCAGGTGTGATGGCTCACACATGTAATCTTAGCACTGTGGGAGGCCGAGGCAGGCAGATCACCTGAGGTCGGGAGTTCGAGACCAGCATGGCCAACATGGTGAAACCCCATCTCTACTAAAAATACAAAAATTAGCTGAGCGCAGTGGTTGGTGCCTGTAATCCCAGCTACTAGGGAAGGTGAGGCAGGAGAATCGCTTGAACCCGGGAGGCAGAGATTGCAGTGAGCTGAGATTGCACCACTGCACTCCACCCTGGGCGACAGAGTGAGACCCTGTCTCAAAAAAATAATAAGTAAATAAATCATAGAGATTAAAAAATGAAACACGTTTCTGTGGATAGCACAAAGCTGTAAAAGGCTTTATATCTGCTTCTGAGCCCCACACAACATACATCCTGCCCCAATGCAATACACATCCCAGCTAGATATGTCCCCAAACTATTCTGTAGTGTCATAGCTGCCATTTTGTATTACCTTGTTTCAAAACAGTTTCCCATAGACTTGCAACTTTTTATAAGTTGTAGATGATCAGCAAAGGCTCACTAACAAGAATAAACAAATGCAAATCTCCAGTCCACTCTCAGGCTTTGCTGGGAGCCATCAGAATCCTTTACTCTTGTTTTTCCTCCCCTGGGCTGTGATTCCACTTCTAATGATTCATCTCACTACAGTCAGACAGGAAGAGGGCTTTCCCCCAAAGCAATGAATGCATTTTCTCATGAACAAACCTAGTACTTCCCCCACACACAAATTAAGACTTTCTTCTGGAAAAATAAAACATTCAAGAATTAATATACTGATATGTAACTCAAAGGAGGCTATTCCTACAATACAGCTTTAAAGCATGTTTCCTTCAGGTTGTATGAATCATAGAGATTAAAAGAAGCCTGAATTAATTAAATGGTTGGCAGAGATGCAATCCACTTTTGCCCATCCAGATTTATAACCCTGCAGGAGACATTCAAATGCTATTTTTCTTCATTCCCCACCCCCTTTCTCCTTTGTCTCAAAATGTCAGGCATCTACCCAGAGTTAAATTTCACCTCTGCTCTCTGGAAAGGCTGACTACATCTTGGCTCAGAAATAAGTTCCTAGCTGCAACCGAATCTGGACATGATTGGTCCTGCTGCATCCCAGTGAGTGGTTTTCTAGGGCAGTGGTGCCGGAAAAATCAAATGCAGAGTGACTGAGTCTGGGACTAATGTAGCAGTGTTTCATTCACTATCACTTCTCTGAATGCTACTTACCAGAAATGATCTAATGACTCAGGGAGACCACAGTGACAAAGTGCTCGAGCATAGGCGGATTGATGCTCCCTCCGGCAGAGGTAGAGCTAAAACCAGCTTTGACCAGAACGCTAGTTCCCAGAACTTGCAGGTTCACATGTGGGCTCTCTGTCTCCTCACACCCACTCTCATGACAGTTTTGGCAAAGGATAGGCAGGCTCGAGTACCAATTGCAGACTACAGCAGTGACACAGGTAAAGTGGATTCAAAGGTATGCAGCGGATTCCTTGAATATTTATAATGCACCCACCATGTGCCAGGCACCTCACACACATCCTGTTTCATACATGAACAATCTTGCTGACTGCCCATGTAAGGCAATCGAATAAAATACAGGCCAGCAGTTACATCTGATAAAAATTCATTTTTAGTGTAAGTATATCCCACGCAATATTTGGGACATTCTTCTACTAAAAAGTTTGTCAATTATTTGGAATTCAAATGTAACTAAGGGTCCTGTATTTTTATTTGATAAATCTGAGAACTATACCCCAGGAGACATTTGGTAAAGCCTGGAGACATTTTTGATTGTTATGACCTTGGGAAGAAGGGTTACTACTGGCATTTTGTAGGTAGAGGCCATGGATGTTACTAAACATCTTGTAATACACAGGACAGCCTCACCACCTTCAAACAAGAAGTATCCAGCCTAAAATGTCAACAGTGCTTAGGAGAAGAAATCTTGCTGTGAACTAGTCATAGTGTCCATCCATGTCATAGGTGAGGGACTCACAGGTAATAGAAAGCTTGAGGATACTTTGAAACTTCGTTTTCTAATAGAGGAGTGAAAATGGACTTTTAGGAGACCCCTTTTTATTCCTGCATGAATGTGTTTTGTTTTTATGTTAGTTTTTGCTATGCAATTATAAGCTCTTTGAATATACTTTTTGTTATAAAATTAATCTATAGGGGTTTCCCGTAGTCTTTTTATGCACCTGGAAGCAACTTTATGTACCCTGAAGTTGACAAGTAAAGGTGGCACACAATAAAAGAGTAAAAAGAGTAAAGAAGTGATGTTCCCCCTGGGGTTTTGATAAAAGTGTAGCATTCTCCATCAAATACTTTCTGAAAACACTCACAGCTTATAAATGGTTATTACCACAAAAAAAGTAATAACCATATATTTCCTAAAGCGTTTGTATTCTTGTCTCATAAAAATGGGAGAAGTTGGTTCTCAAAATTCCCATGAGTCCTCAGGATTAGGGAAACAGCATCCTTAATAAAAGCACCTGGCACTAACCACATGTCCCTACAAGTTTACCCCAATAAAGCTGCAGCCAGGCAGAGGGATGGGCCCACACTGGATTCCACAAGACCTGCAATGAGAATGCTGGGAATCAGTGTTCTCTTCAGGTCTCTCACAGCTCCTGCCTCCTGGACTCCATGCTCAGTTCTCATGCATCATCGAACCCCGTGAATCCAGTATCACCAGTGTTCACTGTTTCTCAGCACCCATCCACCATCACAACTTACCTCTCAATAATGAAACTTGCTTCACTGCAGCTGCACTTTCTCTTCCCCTTCCCACCTTTTCCAGAATCTGCCCACTATCAGGTTATTTCCCTTCTGTCTACCTTCCAAATACAGCTGCCTATGGTACAAGATCCTTTGCAACCTTGCCCCAGCCTGCTTCTCCACACTCATTTCCAACCACGGGTTCCCCAGTCCAGCTCAGTGATCCTCTCCACTGCACTTTTGTGTGCTAAAAATCACGAGGAGGATATTGTTGAAAATGCACATTCCCTTCCTCTGTTACTAGAAATGTCCTGCTTAGGAGGGTTGGGCTGACACCCAGGGATCTGCTTGTTTGGAATCCAAACAAGCAACCCAGCTGGTTCTTATGCAGGTCTGCGCAATGAGAAACACAGCTTCAGTTCTATGCCATTAATTTCTCTTGCTTGCACCCGCTGTCAATGTGATGTCCCTCGTGTCTCAGCTCAGGTTCTTTACTTTGCTTAGAATATCCCCTCCTCACCCCTGTTTTCTGCCTGGAAAATTCCTACTGATTGCAGGAGCCACATCAAATGTCACTTTTAGAGCTTTCCCTGACTTGTATCTTGCAACAGCCATGCTTGGCATCAGTGCCTTTCTCTTTGGTATATTTACAGTGATGCAGACAACCACTCTCCCAGCATGTACCACCTATTCTACATATTTGTTTATAATATATACTCTGCTAAATCCCGCTAAATTCCAGAGACTGAAAAATTTAACCTGTTTGAATCACCTTAAGTAGAATGGAATATGCAAAATAATACTTTACATTTTGGTACACCCTCCACAGTTAAAAAGGCATGAAAGATACAGGCCATCAAGTAATGAAAAAAATCATCATATTGTACTTGGACTTCATATATATGTATTTTATTTTTATTTTTATTTTTTATTTTTATTTTTTATTATTATTATACTTTAAGTTCTAGGGTACATGTGCATAATGTGCAGGTTTGTTACATATGTATACTTATGCCATGTTGCTGTGCTGCACCCATCAACTTGTCAGCACCCATCTACTCGTCATTTACATCAGGTATAACTCCCTAAATTTTCTTTTCTTTTCAGGCAGCCTCCCAAACCAGAATAGGTTCAGAGACTCCCTCATATATATGCGTTAATCATAAACTTCCAAATGTTTTCAGGTACCCACACACCTGTAAAGTTTTGTCCTCATAGCTAGTATGTCTCTGGCTATAACAGGTATATTTAAAAAATAGAGTTAGAATAACCACATCAGTCACTCATTGCCACCTGTTGCTATGAACTGTCTAGTCTCTTCTTCTATTATTTCTGGAGATGATCAGGAAACATGTCGTGTGTTCAGGAATGCTGCCCTCCCAATCACTGTGTGGATGACATTTGTTTCTGTTTTTGGGGAATCTTCTGCTGCATGTTTATGCCTTTGATGTCCAGCAAGGACCAACAGATGCCTGCTAGCTGGTGCCACCTCCCAATTTGGAAGTGTCTCTGGGAAAGGTAGACAGTGCAAGCTCTGAACTGGAGCACCTGACTGTTAATCCTGATTCTGCTTATTGCTAGCTGTGTGTCTTGGGCAAGTTAAAACTTAACTGCTTATTGTGTTTTCATTGTGATAAAATATATATAACATGAAATTTCCCATTTAAACCATTTCTTTTACTGTATAATTCTGTGGCATTAAGTACCTTCACCTTGTTGTGTAACCAGCACCACCATCCAGCTCCAGAAAAATTTCCATCATCCCAAACTGAAACCCTACCCATGAAACGATAACTCATAATTCCTACCCTATCCTCACGCTCTGGTAACCTCTATTCTACTTTCTGCCTCTATGAATTTGCCTATTCTAGGGAGCTCATATAAGTGGAATTATACAGTGTTCATCTTTTTGTGACTGGCTTATTTCACTTACCATAATGTCTTCAAGATTCATACATGTTGGCTGGGTGCAGTGGCTCATGCCTGTAATCCCAGCACTTTGGGAGGCTGAGGTGGGTGGATCACTTGATGTCAGGAGTTCAAGACTAGCCCGGTCAACATAGTGAAACCCTGTCTCTACTAAAAATACAAAATTTAGCCAGGGGTGGTGGCTCACACCTGTAGTTCCAGCTACTCAGGAGGCTGGGGCAGGAGAATCGTTTGAACTTGGGAGGCAGAGGTTGCAGTGAGCCATGATCACATCACTCCACTCCAGCCTGGGTGACAGAGTGAGACTCTGTCTCAAAAAAAAAAAAAAAAAAAAAAGATTCACACATGTAGCATGTGTCACAATTTCCTTCTTTTTTAAGGCTGAATAATATTCCACTATATGTATATATGACATTTTATTTATACAGTCATCCTCTGAGGGACATTTGGGTTGTTTCCACCTTCTGATTCTTGTGAATGAACGCAGGTGTGCCATTAGCTCTGTGGACTAGCTTTTAATTCTTTTGGGTGTATACTGGATCACATGGTAATTTTGTGTTTAATTTTCTGAGGAACAGCCATACTGACCTAACCCTTCTATATCTCAGCTTCTTCATCTGTGAAATGGAGCTGTTGTAAGGATTAATTTGAATGGGTTATAATGTGTGTGTCAGACCCTGGTCCTACTAGCATTATTGACAGGCCTAGACCCCAGGCTCCTCTGTCCACTGTTGAGATTTCCTTTTCTCCTCTCTCGAACTGCATTAGGTTCCCATGAATTCTTTTGAGGACATGTTTTTTAGTTCACTTGAGTTCCCTCTCACTGGTGTTCAAATTAAAAAAGGATAAACTAGCTGGGCGCAGTGGCTCATGACTGTAATCCCAGCACTTTGGGAGGCTGAGGCAGGCAGATTATTTGAGGTCAGGAGTTTGAGACCAGCATGGCCAATATGGAGAAACCCTGTCTCTACTAAAAATACAAAAATTAGCTGGGTGTGGTGGCACGTGCCTGTAGTCCCAGCTACTTGGGAGGCTGAGGCAGGAGAATCCCTTGAACCTGGGAGGCAGAGGTTGCAGTAAGCTGATATTGTGTCACCGTACTCCAGCCTGGGTGATAGAGTGAGACTGCATCTCAATAAAATAAAATAAAATAAAATAAAATAAAATAAAATAAAATAGGATAAACTATAATCTGTGGGCGAAGAAACCTCAATATCTCCCATGGCCCCTCTCTTTGGGCCACTGGTCATGCTTGTCTCTTTGGCTTTCTTTTCTCAGCATCTTTCTCTCCCCAATGGCTCCTTCCACCTTCTGCAGGTAGAGTCTTTCTGGGCACACCGCACCTGCCTTTCAGATATGCTCAGATAACACACTTAGTTCAGGCTCCCCTGCAATAGCCCGTTTTGTAGATTTAAAAAGTGATGATTAAAAAAATCAGTCTTCAGGGGAACTGGCAAGATGGCCAAATAGGAACAGCTCTGGTCTGCTGCTCCAAGCGTGATCAACGCAGAAGGTGGGTGATTTCTGCATTTCCAACTGGGGTACCCTGTTCATCTCACTGGGACTGGTTGGGCAATGGGTGCAGCCCACAGAGGGCAAGCAGAAGCAGGGTGGGGTGTCACCTCACCTGGGGAGTGGGGAGTACAAGAAGCAGTGGAGGGGGCCCTCCCTTTCCCAGCCAAGGGAAGCCATGAGGGACTGTGCTATCCAGCCCAGACACTATGCTTTTCTCATGGTTTTTGCAATCCGCAGACCAGGGGATTCCCTCGTGTGCCTATACTACCAGGGCCCTGGGTTTCAGGCACAAAACTGGGCAGCTGTTCAGGTAGACACCAAGCTAGCTGCAGGAGATTCTTTTTTTCCATACCCCAGTGACACCTGGAACCCCAGCAAGACAGAACCGTTCACTCTCCTCGAAAGGCTTCAGCCAGGGAGCCAAGTGGTCTTGCTCAGCAGGTCCTACTCCCACGGAACCCAGAAAGCTAAGAACCACTGGCTTGAAATTCTCACTGCCAGCACAGGTGTCTAAAGTCGACCTGGGATGCTCAAGCTTGGTGGGGTGCAGGGGCGTCCGCCATTACTGAGGCTTGAGTAGGTGGTTTTTCCCACCGTCAGCACTAAGGAGGCCTGAAAGTTCAGACTGGGTGGAACTCAACACAGCACGGCAAAGTGGATGTCGCCACACTGCCTCTCTAGATTCCTCCTCTCTGGGCAGGCATCTCTGAAAGAAAGCCAGCAGCCCCAGTTAGGGGCTTATAGATAAAACTCCCATCTCCCTGGGACAGAGCACCTGGGGGAAGGCGCAGCTGTGGGCACAGCTTCAGCAGACTTAAACATTCCTGCCTTCCTGCTCTGAAGAGAGTAGCAGATCCTGACAAGGAGGGTTCTCCTAGCACAGTGCTCAAGCTCTGCTAAGGGACAGACTGTCTCCTCAAGTGGGTCCCTGGCTCCCATGTCTCCTGACTGGGAGAGACCTCCCAACAGGGGTTAACAGACACCTCATACAGGAGAACTCTGGCTGGCATCAGGCCGGTGCCCCTTTGGGACGAACCTTCCAGAGGAAGGAGCAGGCAGGAATCTTTACTGTTCTGCAGCCTCCGCTGGTAATACCCAGGCAAATAGGGTCTGGAGCAGACCTCCAGCAAACTGCAGCAGACCCAGAGAAGAGGGGCCTACCTGTTAGGAGAAAAACTAACAAACAGAAAGCAATAACACAAATGTCAACACACAGGACCCCCACACAGAAACCCCATTCAAAGGTCATCAGCTTCAAAGATCAAAGGTAGATAAATCCATGAAGATGAGGAAAAACCAGCACAAAAATGCTGAAAATTCCAAAAACCAGAATGCCTCTTCTCCTCCAAATGATCTCAACTCCTCTTCAGCAAGGGCACAAAACTGGACAGATAATGAGTTTGAGGAATTGACAGAAGTAGGCTTCAGAAGGAGGGTAATAATAAACTCCTCTGAGCTAAAGGAGCATGTTCTAATCCAATGCAAAGAAGCTGAGAACTTTGACAAAAGGTTACAGGAACTGCTAATTAGAATAAACAGTTTAGAGAAGAACATAAATGACCTGATGGAGCTGAAAAACACAGCATGAGAACTTTGTGAAGCATATACAAGTACCAATAGCCGAATCAATCAAGCAGAAGAAACGACATCAGAGATTGAAGATCAACTTACTGAAATAGGCGTGAAGACAAGATTAGAGAAAAAAGAATGAAAAGGAACGAACAAACCCTCTAAGAAATATGGGACTATGTGAAAAGACCAAACTTACAATTGATTGGAGTCCCTGACAGTGACAGGGAGAATGGAAACCAAGTTGGAAAACACACTTCATGACATTGTCAGGGAAAACTTCCCCAACCTAGCATGACAGGTCAACATTCAAATTCAGGAAATACAGAGAACACCACTAAGATACTCCCTGAAAAGAGCAACCCGCAACCTCAGGACACATAATTGTCAGATTCTCCAAAGTTCAAACGAAGGAAAAAATGTTAAGGGCAGTCAGAGAGAAAGGTAGAAAGGTCAGGTTACCTACAAAGGGAAGCCCATCAGACTATCAGTGGATCTCTGCAGAAACCCTACTCATCAGAGAGAGTGGGAGCCAATATTCAACATTCTTAAAATAATTTTTAACCCAGAATTTCATATCCAACCAAACTAAGTTTCATAAGTGAAGGAGAAATAAAATTATTTACAGACAAGCAAATGCTGAGGGATTTTGTCACCACCAAGCCTGCCTTACAAGAACTCCTGAAGGAAGCACTAAATATGGAAAGGAAAAACTGGTACCAGCCACTGCAAAAAACCTACCAAATTGTAAAGACCATCGACACTATCAAAAAACTGCATCAACTAATGGGCAAAATAACCAGCTAGCATCATAATGACGGGATCAAATTCACCCATAACAATATTAACCTAAAATGTAAATGCCCAATTAAAAGACACACACTGCCAAATTGGATAAAGAGTCAAGACCCATCAGTGTGCTGTATTCAGGAGATCCATCTCACATGAAAAGACACGCATAGGCTCAAAATAAAGGACTGGAGGAATATTTACCAAGCAAATGGAAAGGAAAAAAAAAAAAAAAGAAAAAGAAAAAAAATCAGGGGTTGCAATTCTAGTCCCTGATAAAACAGACTTTAAACCAACAAAGATCCAAAAAGACAAAGAAGGGCATTACATAATGGTAAAGGGATCAACGCAACAAGAAGAGCTAACTATCCTAAATATATATGCACCCAATACAGGAGCACCCAAATTCATAAAACAAGTTCTCAGAGACCTACATAGAGACTTAGACTTCCACACAATAATAGTGGGAGACTTTAACACCCCACTGCCAATATTAGACAGATCAACGAGACAGAAAATTAGCAAGGATATCCAGGATTTGAACTCAGTTCTGGACCAAGCAGACCTAATAGGTATCTACAGAAGTCTCCACCCCAAATCAACAGAATATACAGTCTTCTCAGCACCACATCGTACTTATTCTAAAATGAACTACATAATGGGAAGTAAAACACTCCTCAGCAGATGCAAAAGAACGGAAATCATAACAGTCTCTCAGACCACAGTGCAATCAAATTAGAACTCAGGATTAAGAAACTTACTCAAAACTGCGCAACTACATGGAAACTTAACAACCTGCTCCTGAATGACTACTGGGTAAATAATGAAATTAAGGCAGATATGATAAAGTTCTTTGAAACCAGTGAGAATAAAGAGACAATGTACCAGAATCTCTGGAACACAGCTAAAGCAGTGTTTAGAGGGAAATTTACAGCACTAAATACCCACATCAGAAAGTGGGAAAGATCTAAAATTGACACCCTAACATCACAATTAAAAGAACTAGAGAAGCAAGAGCAAACACATTCAAAAGCTAGCAGAAGATAAGAAATAACTAATATCAGAGGAGAACTGAAGGAGATAGAGACACGAAAAACCCTTCAAAAAATCAATGAATCCAAGAGCTGGTTTTTTGAAAAGATTAACAAAATATATACACTGCTAGTCAGACTAATAAAGAAGAAAAGAGGGAAGAATCAAGTAGACACAATAGAAAATGATAAAAAGAATATCGCCACTGATCCCACAGAAATACAAACTACCATCAGAGAATACTATAAATATCTCTATGCAAATAAACTAGAAAATCTAGAAGAAATGGATAAATTCCTGGACACATACACTCTCCTAAGTCTAAACCAAGAAGAAGTTGAATCCCTGAATAGACAAGTTCTGAAATTGAGGCAGTAATTAATAGTCTACCAACCAAAAAATGTCCAGGACCAGACGGATTCACAGCCAAATTCTATCAGAGGTACAAAGAGGAGATGGTACCACTCCTTCTGAAACTATTCCAAACAATAAAAAAAGAAGGACTCCTCCCTAATTCATTTTATGAGGCCAGCATCAACCTGATTCTAAAACCTGGCAGAGACACAACGGAAAAAGAAAATTTCAGGCCAATATCCCCAATGAACATCAATTCAAAAACCCTCAGTAAAATACTGTCAAACCAAATCCAACAGTACATGAAAAGGCTTATCCATCACGATCAAGTCGGCTTCATCCCTGGGATGCAAGACTGGTTCAACATATGCAAATCAACAAATGTAATCCATCACATAAACCGAACCAATGACAAAAACCACATGATTATCTCAATAGATGCAGAAAAGGCCTTTGATAAAATTCAACACTCCTTCAAGCTAAAAACTCTCAATAAACTAGGTATTGGTGGAACATACCTCAAAACAATAAGAGCTATTTGTGAATAGCCAGTGTCATACTGAACGGGCAAAAAACTAGAAGCATTCCCTTTGAAAACTGGCACAAGACAAGGATGCCCTCTCTCACCACTCCTATTCAACATAGTATTGGAAGTTCTGGCGAGAACAATTGGGCAAGAGAAAGAAAGAAAGCATGTTCAAATAGGAATAGAGGAAGTCAAATTATCTCTGTTTGCAGATGACATGTTTATATATTTAGAAAACCCCATCATCTCAGCCCAAAAACTCCTTAAGCTGATAAAGGACTTCAGCAAAGCCTCAGAATACAAAATCACTGTGCAAAAAGCACAAGCATTCCTATACACCAACAACAGACAAGCAGAGAGCCAAATCATGAGTGAACTCCCACTCACAATTGCTACAAAGAAAATAAAATACCTAGGAATACAACTTACAAGGGACGTGAAGGATCTCTTCAAGGAGAACTACAAATCCCTGCTCAAGGAAATAAGAGAGGACACAAACAAATGGAAAAAAATCCATGCTCATGGATAGGAAGAATCAATATTGTGGAAATGGTCATACTGCCCAAAGTCATTTATAGATTCAATGCTATTCCCATTAAGCTACCATCGACTTTCTTCACAGAACTAGAAAAAACTACTTTAAATTTCATATGGAACCAAAAAATAGCCCAAACCACCAAGACAATCCTAAGCAAAAAGAACAAAGCTGAAGGCATCACACGACCTGACTTCAAACTATGTTGCAAGGCTACAGTAACCAAGACAGCATGGTGCTGGTCCAAAACAGACATATAAACCAACCGAACAGAACAGGGGCTTCAGAAATAACACCACACATCTACAACCATCTGACCTTTGACAAACCTGACAAAAACAAGCAATGCAGAAAGGATTCCCTGTTTAATAAATGGTGCTGGGAAAACTGGCTAGCCATATAAAGAAAACAGAAACTGGACACCTTCCTTACACCTTACACAAAAATTAACTCAAGATAGATTAAATACTTAAACATAAAACCTAACACCATAAAAACCCTAGAAGAAAACCTAGGTAATACCATTTAGTACATAGACATGGGCAAAGACTTCATGACTAAAGCACCAAAAGCAATTTCAACAAAAGTCAAAATTGACAATGGGATCTAATTAAACTAAAGAGCTTCTGTTCAACAAAATCAACTATTATCAGAGTGAACAGGCAACCCACAGAATGGGAGAAAATTTTTGCAATTATCCATCTGACAAAGGTTTACTATGCAGAATCTACAAGGAACTTAAACACATTTCAAGAAAAACAACCTCATCAAAAAGTAGGTGAAGGGTATGAATAGACACTTCTCAAGAGAAGACATTTATTCAGCCAACAAACATGGGAAAAAAAGCTCAACATCACTGGTCATTAGACAAATGCAAATCAAAACCACAATTATATACCATCTCATGCCAGTTAGAATGGTGATCATTCAAAAGTTAGGAAACAACAGGCTGGAGAGGATGTGGAGAAATGAGAATGCTTTCACACTGTTGGTGGGAGTTTAATTAGTTCAACCATTGTGGAAGCCGTGTGGCAACTCCTCAAGAATCTAGAACCAGAAATAACATTTGACCCAGCAATCCCATGACTGGATATATATATATCCAAAGGATTATAAATCATTCTACTATAAATGCACACGTATGTTTATTGCAGGACTATTTACAACAGCAAAGACTTGGAACCAACCCAAATGCCCATCAATGATAAATTGGATTAAAAAAAAAAATGTGGCACATATACGCCATGGATTCACAACCATAAAAAAGAATGAGTTCATGTCCTTTGCAGGGACATGGATGAAGCTGAAAACCATCATCTTCAGCAAACTAATACAAGAACAGAAAACCAAATACCACATGTTCTCACTCATAAGTGGGAGGTGAAGAATGAGAACACATGAACATAGGGAGGGGGACATCACAACTGAGGTTTGTCAGGGATGGGAAGTGAGGGGAGGGAGAGCATTAGGACAAATATTTAATGCATCCGGGGCTTAAAACCTAGATGACGGGTTGATAAGTGCTGCAAACTACTGTGGCACATGTATACCTATGTAACAAACCTGCATGTTCAACACACGTATCCCAGAACTTAACGTAAAAAAAAAAAAACAAAAACAAAAAAATCAGTGTTATTATTGAAGAATCATTGATCAACACCATTAGTCTTCAGAGAAATGCAAATTAAAACCGCAGTGAGATGCCTTCCCAGGCTTGCCTAAGATTGGTGAGGACATGGGGCAAGTGGCATTCTCATACGTCACTGGTGGGAGTGTAAAATGGTACAACTTAGGAGAACTGACAGGTTTTTATAAAGTTAAACATACACCAACTCTATGAACCAGCAATCCCCATGCTGGGAATTTATCCAAGAGAAATGAAAACATAAGCAGAAGTGAGGCTGCTCAAAAGACAGGTATGATAATGTTCAGAGAGCAGCCTTAAAAAAACTAATTCTTCCCCCAATCCCGTAAAAACCCCACAAAAAACTGGAAACAACCCACATGTCCCCCAATAGGAGAAGAGAGGAATTAGCTGTGGTATGTTTATATAGTGGGATGCCATATAACAATAAAAAGGAACAAACTACAGAGTCACATGTGCAACAAACAGGATGAAATTTATTTATTTACTTATTTATTTATTTAATTACTTTATTTATTTTGAGACCAAGTCTCTCTGTGTGCCCAGGCTGGAGTGCAGTGGCGCGATCTCAGCTCACTGCAACCTCTGCTTCCCGGGTTCACGCCATTCTCCTGCCTCAGCCTCCCGAGTAGCTGGGACTACAGGCGCCCGCCACCACGCCCGGCTAGTTTTTTTGTATTTTTTAGTAGAGACAGGGTTTCACCGTGTTAGCCAGGATGGTCTCGATCTCCTGACCTCGTGATCCACCCGTCTCGGCCTCCCAAAGTGCTGGGATTACAGGCATGAGGCACCGCGCCCGGCCAGGATGAATTTTAAAAACACGTTGAGTGAAAGAAGCCAGAGGACTCCATATTTTATTTAAATGAAGCTCAAGAATGGGCAGAGCTAATCTTTGGTGACAAAAATTAAACATGGTTGCCTCTGGGGAGGAGAGACAGTGACTGAAATATGGGTGATGGGAATGTTCTATATCCTGATTTGGGTGGTGGTTACGTGGGTGTATACGACTGTCAAAATCCATTGAACTGTACACTTATGATTGTTGCATTTTTTGAATGTAAAAACCTCAATCTTAAAGAATAGTGTGATAACAACAACAACAACAAAAATCAGCAAGATTACATTTCCACAAAATACCAAAGCTCCAGGCATAGAAACTTTACAAACGAATCTGATTTGGAATCATTGAAAATGGCATTGCTGTGGATTTCGCACTATTTCAACTGGTTGTAAGGACTTGTTTCCATCTGAACATTCTTCTTGCTATTTACAGTAGAGGTGACGGAAGGTCAAGCTCCTTTCAGCCATCTGTGGCCATCACCAAGCTCTCATCAACTAAGATAGCTCCTGAAGAGGACATTTGCAGCCCTGGAAGACTAACAAAGCCGGTTCATTTCTCCTTGCCCAAGGGAGATTTCCTCAGGCAGTTACCCCCTGCCCGTGTCCTATCTAGAATTGTCTGTAGTAGGTCATCTGGGTGGATCAAATACAAACGACATCCCGCTCCACCAAAACACAGTCCACCAAAGGGCCGGGCAGCAGTTACTGTTTCTAAGCATTCAAGCTGCTGTGCAGGAGGCTCTGACCTTTGCGATCGAAAGATTTCTTCACCTCCAACAAACTCCTTACACACACACACACACACACACACACATCAAACACCACATATCACCCCCCCACACTTCACACACACCACATACCACACCCCCATACTACATAAACACATATACCATATACCATACACCACACAATCCACACCCCCACACTACACACATACCACACACCCCATACTATGTACACCCATATATCACATACCACACATCTATACCCCACACACTACACATACACCACACACATACACACACCACACACACCCCCATATATCACACACCACACACGTTCAAACCCCACACACTACACACACACCACGTACACATACCATCCACACTACACACACCCATATATCACACACCATAGACACACCACCTACACTACATACACCCATATACCACACACCACCTGTGTCTACACCCAACACACAACACACTCATATACACACACACCTACCTACACACCTATACATACCACACACACCACACCACACACATGCCACACTTCCACACACACTACACCTACATACACCCATATACCACACACCACCTGTGTCTACACCTAACACACTCACATACACACACACCTACCTACACACCTATACATACCACACACACCACACCACACACACATCACACTTTCACACACACTACACCTACATACCCACACCCACACACTACCATCCACTGACACTATAGACACCCCATACCATATATATCCATGTCTCCCCACATACACACACACACCATAGACTCATACACCACACACTTATACACCACACCACACACCACCCACATGCACACGACACTCACACACACCCATACACACCACTATCCCCCACACTATACACACTCATATACCGCCCATTACCCACACACACCATACCACACTACCCCACACATACTATGCACACACCCCACACCCCACCACACCAGATACAACCACACCAGGCACTACACACACCGTACAGATACCACACACCCACTACACACACACCCACACACATACACTACAGCCCCCCACCACGAGCTATAGAGACTAGCCCCAGTGACAACAATAAGTATAAAGATTAATGTACAAGATCTATGTTAATTAATAAGATTAATAAGTAGGAACATCAAGGAATTTCTTTGCTTAATTCAGTGGCTCTGGAAGTTTAGGGCACATCAGAACACCTGTGCAGGTTTCTAAAATCTGCAAATGCCTAGAGTCTGACAACTGGCCTAAACAAAAAGGAAACATGCCTTGATATAGAGGTGATTAAGCAAAACAAAAGGAAGAAAAAGCTTTCAGATGTCTGGAGGTAATTTTCATTCAGCTAGAGGCAGGTAGAAGTTCAAATGCAATTTTAGAAACTTACAAGCCCGATCAAGAGGAACTTGTTCATTAAGTCTGTTTTATAAGTTTTTTGGCCTTGTGAGAGCAAAATGAAGATGTGAACTAGACAGTGTTTGTAAGTTTTATGAAGGTCTCTGTAAGAAAAATATAATGACATTTTAAAGGGGGAGACAGAATAAAAGATGATTTGGTAGCAGGCAGGATTCTTGTTGGGAGATGAATTTCCCTGGAAACTGCTCTCCTTCAGAGTTCAGTTTGCACAAAGGCAAATCAAAGTGAGTTTTTAAAAACACCACATAAGCCCTCTGATAGACTGAATTTACAGAAGTAACAAAGGCAGGAAAAAACTTCTGCAGAAAATTAAGAGTGATGGACAGGAGTCACAAAGCTAAAACGTGTAAGGGTCGCTTCATTCCATGGTGTGCTCAGAAACAGTGGCCTGTGATTAACCCTAGCCAACACTTGAGGGCACCCTGAGTTCACAAGAGACACACAGACGCTGTGCTATTAAAAGTCTGATAACTTTCACTTGCATGTGTGAGTGGATGTTCTAAGCAATTCAGACCCTGGGGTTGCCCTGAAAGTGTCAAACCTGGGGGCCACAGAAGTGACTGGGATTTTTCTTTCCTCCAGGGCTCACATTCACTCAATGAGTCTGCATTGTAAGTCGATTGCTGCCTTCTTAAATTCAGCCTGGAAAGGTACTCCCCCAGGGGACAGATACAGAATGGAAGGCAAGCCCCACCCTCTAGCTCTGAGGGCCAGAGACTCAGGCAGAGCAGGCAAAGCACAAAGTGGCCTTGGGGAAAGTCAGAAGAACCCAAGGGTCAATCATGTGCCCTTGGGAGCAAGGGCTGCAGAGAAGAAATGTGTAATGGGGCATTTTTTGCCTAGCATTTCATAAAAATAACCTAGCACATATTTTGCATTCTGTCCCCTTTATTGATTTTTAAAAAGGCATCAGGCAAACTGACCTGACACTGTATTTCCTTTCTGTGGAGATTCTAAGGAGAATCTGAGCCCTCTCCCCGCAGAAGGACTGAGAGGGGAGCCAAGTTGAAAGAAGAGGCAGGAAGAACCAGGCATTTGGTGGGAGGTGGCTGTGGAGATGAGGGTCTCAAGTGAGGCAGTCCCTCCTCCAGTGACCCAGTGGCTCAGAAGAACCTGAGGGGTGAAGGGGGCGCATAAAGCGGCCAGGTGTGACCACTCTGATACGGATTTCACCAGGTGAGGGGCTTGGCTTTCACAGGCACGGTGCGGACATGTAAGAGTTACTTGACAGCAACGGACAGACTGGGATTTGGTAGGGAAAATCTAATAGAGCAAAGGGATGCCTGGCTAGACAGACAACAGATCCAAGTTAGGACAGTGGGGCCTAAGGACCACTCTAGGGCCACAGTTAAGAAGGAAATGTGATATATTCCTCAAGGACTAGTGAGAAGAGGACTAGAACCAGGGACGAAGGAAAGAGACAACCATGGACATTCTGGGGTGGAGGAGTACAGGGTTCCTGCATGGGAGGATTGGGTGACATGGGAAGATGGTCTCCAGACCGGCTGATCTTGTCTCCAAACCACTTGCTATCGTTATAACCAGAGTGTATTTGTGAATCCCAGTCTGGGAAAACAGACAGATTCAAAAGAGTGAGCTAAAAACATATGCTTTATGATTTTGACAATGCTTTATGGTTTTAAAAATCCCTGGCAGGAAAAAAAACTTAATTTATCTCAAAAATAATCTTTGGCTACCTAGATGTATTAGAAATTACTGGAGAGATCCACAGAGCTTATTAATGATATTAAGATTGATCATTAATATTATATAAATAGCTATTCTTCTTTCCATAGGACAGAATAATAGGGAAAATTTCAAAATCTTAGGTTAACAGAGTATTTCCTGTCAGTGAGTATTAAAAAATGTAGACAAAGTAAAACCCATTTGGGGTGGGGTGGAGAGAGGATTTATAAAAAATAAATATAAAACAACACTTAGAGTCTCATTTGTACCAGGAAAAGGGGTGGACTTCAGCCAATACGCCTATCTCAGATGCTTTTGATCATTTTCTTCTACCCTCAAATAGCAGTGTGATTGTTTCTTGGTTACAATAATAATACATGTGTATGTGGCAAACATTACAGAAAATAATTTAAAAGAAGTAAATTACTCCAAGTTTCATCACTCAGAGATAAACATAATTAACATTTTGGATTTAGTACAATTAGTGAGAGTCTTGGAGAAAGTAGAAGCTTTATTCATTAAGATTTTTGAAATCTGAATTATAGTTCACAACACATCAGAGGCAATCTGTGTATTTCAGATAGAAGGTTTGGGCATATCTATGTCAGATGTTACCTTCCATGCCTGGAAATTTCCATGGAAAACAGGCAGTTCATTAGGGCTAAAAGGGTGAGATCAAGTGAGTGACACCATTGTAAAGCTCACCATGGAGGTTTGAGTAATGCTTGCCTTCTGTCTCACTCCAGCTGGGGCTCTCAAAACTGCTTCCACCGACACTCTCAAGGAATAGATGGAAAAGGAGGGATGTGAATAATGCTGTTATTATGCCACATTGACTGGCTGGATGTGTAGATGCATTACATTTACTTTTAAAGTTTTAATCTCTCTCTCTCTCTCTCTCAATCCTACATATGTATTTAATTATATATACATATATTAAATAATAGAGACAGGGAGGTGGTTTCTCCCTATGTTGCCCAGGCTGGTCTCAAACTCCTGGCCTCAAGCGATGCACCTGCCTTGGTCTCTGAAAGTGCTGGGATTTCAGGTGTGAGCTCCTGCACCCAGCCGATGCATTACATTTCTACCTTCTGCCAAGTCTAATGAGGGAAGTAGTTCAAGTTTTTAAAACTCAATGAGAATAGTTTGCAGCAGAATCTTTAAAAACTTATGATAGGGAGAAAATTGAATTAGTTTTTCTTCTTGTAACACATGGAGATAATTGTTTCTAAATTAAATTATGCCTGTAGGTAAAGCTAAAAGGTTTTGACTTGGTAATATTAAATAACTAAGAAAACACTGATTTCACAAAGATAAAATCTTTATAGTAAGGAAAGGTGAGATTTTTTTTTTTTTTTCCTTAGGGAGGAGAGGTGGTGTGGAAAGGAATAGAACTGTCCCAGAAATGGCTGGGCATGGTGAGTAATTAGAGGTGAGTAATATGGAACCACACGTTATGCTCGTCTAATCCCAAAGAATTTTGAGAAACCATTTCTCTCCCATCCTAAAGGGCAAAATTTCTGGCATATTGCAAATAACAACATCTTTAAATAAAACCATGTCATTAATCTTTAAAATGTAGCCAATGGAATCTAAGTACCACAGCAATTTTGAACCTGTCACCGGCCACTTGAAAACCCCACAGACAAGCTTTTGATCCAAAGGAGATTTTCGCTTGAGCCCAGGAGACTCAGGTTGCAGTGAGCTGAGATCATGCCGCTGCACTCCAGCCTGGGCGACAGAGTGAGATCTCCTCTCAAAAAAACCAAAAACCAAAAAACATTAAAAAAAAAAAAAAAAAAAACAAACCAAACCAACCCACAAAAGGAGATTTTACGTTTCTTCTTTCTCTTTGACCTTGAATTTCCATTCCACTATCTGCACAGAATTCTAACCTAATGCAGTACATTTTTAGGCATGAATCATGCTTTTTCTGATTTTATTGATCCACCTATTATAATTCTCTGCAACAAACACATGTATCTAAATTTAAAATGTAAGAGTCCTGTGACCACAAGCTCTTTAAGTGATAAAATTGTATTAATTGAGCCATTATTGCAATTATTATTACACAATTGATCAATATAACAATATGTATTACACAATTTTTGATAATTTTTAAACTAAAAAAGTTTTATTGGATATGTATCTTTCAATAACATGAAATGGAGGGTTTTTTCCCCCAATTGACTCATATATCCATGGGAGAATATTACTTGTTGATAGGATGAGACAGAGTTTATCATTAATTCTTATTCATATAAATAAATATAAATGGAAGGAGTTTTACTTATATGGCTACATCACTCAATTCTGTGAACTCTGAGTTCACTTAGTTATCCATCATCAAAATTGTTAATGATCTACCAGCTTATTTGATTCTTTTTCAATGTTGTTAAAAGAAAAATATTTGAAACCACCTGACTGCAAAAGGTTTTATTACTTGCCTATCTGGAGTGAATCATGTTCTCACTACCTATACCAATATTTTGAATCACCTCTTTGTTCAGAGCCTAGAGGTTACTAGCTTGATGTTAGTGAAAATTATATCTTTCTCTCGTAGATTAGAAGAAGGTTGTGTTCTCAGGGAGATCAATTTAAGGAAAGAATGCTTATGGATGTGGAGTTTCTTAAAATTGACTTTCTTAAATGTATCACTGCAGCTGGGCACGGTGGCTCACGCCTGTAACCCCAGCACTTTGGGAGGCCGAGGCGGGCGGATCACCTGAGGTCAGGAGTTTGAGACCAGCCTGGCCAACATGGCGAAACCCTGTCTCTACTAAAAATACAAAAAATTAGCTGGGCATGGTGGCGGGCACCTGTAGTCCCAGCTACTTGAGAAGCTGAGGCAGAAGAATCACTTGAACTCGGGAGGCAGAGGTTGCAGTGAGCCAAGATCGAAACATTGCACTCCAGTCTAGGAGACAAAATGCGATTTTGTCAAAAAAAAAAAAAAAAAAAAAAAAAGAAAGAAAGAAAGAAAAGTATCACTGCATATATACTCCTTGGACAGTGAGTTTGCATACTCTAGTTTGAAGACCAAAAAGCTCTGGAGTTAGTCTGGTTAATGCTCCTAATTCTGAACCTCAGTTTTGTCATCTGCAGAATAGAAATAATAATAATAATCTTCGGTCTTGTCTGCAGGCTTGAATGAGACAATGGAGTAAAAGTGCTTTGTAAACTAAAATTCTATGTCAGTGTTATGTACTATTGTTTTCATACTAACAATCCTACTTTAATGATTAAATTAATGATTAAGTGGTCATGTACATAAGTGATGCCAGTCCCTGGAATAAAGAGACCTTGTTAGCAAGCTCAAAACCCTGGTCTCCTGAACTTCAAACAATAAAATAAAGAATAGGTGCATGGATAGCTCTGACACTGGATAGCAGTGGTTCTTAAAGTGTGGCACTTATATCAGCAGAGTGAACATCACCTGGGATTGTGTTAGAGCTGCAAATTCCCTGGCTCCACCCAGACCACTGGAATCAGTAATGATGGGGTGAGACCTGGCAACCTGTGTGTGTGTGTGTTTAATATTTCATTTGTTTCTTGAGACAGGGTCTCACACTGTTGTCCAGGCTGGAGTGCGGTGACACAATCATAGCTCACCGAAGCCTCTGAGTCCTGGGTTCAAGCAATCTTTCCACCTCAGCCTTCTGAGTAGCTAGGACGACAGGTATGAGCTGCCACCCCCAGCTAATTAATTTTTTTTTTTTTTTTCTGTAGAGACAGGGTCTTGCCGTGTTGCCCAGACTGGTCTTGAACTCCTGGACTCAAGTGATCCTCCTGCCTCAGTCTCCCAAAGTGCTGGGATTACAGGCATGAGCCACCATGCCCGGCCACAACCTGTGCTTTAATGAGCCCTACGGGTGACTCTGTTGCATGCCAAAGTCTGAAAACATGGCCTCTGTGATGCTTTGTTTTATGTGTGGGGAGCCCTACAATGTTTCTCAGAATAGTGAGTGACATGAGAACATAAGAGGAAGCATTTAAAGGGAATCAGTTCTGAATCAACATGCTACTACATTTCCCCAGATGCGGAAAATGCTCCTGATGCATATGCTGTGGTAACTGCAGTGGGTCGGGGAAACAATGGGACCTCAGGAATGGAGGTATGGGGTCTACCTGGTAGTTTTCAGATCATAAGTAACTTAAGAGCTCTCATAATACACAACTGATGTCTGCTCTTCTTGTAGGCAAGGGCAAGAAGTCCCTTTAATCTTCTCTTTTATAAAAAGAGAATCACAAGTAAAAAAAAAAAAACTTCCATTGAGCTTTCAAGAGAAATTAATCTGTGCCTATCTGGCTACAGAGAATCGGGTTTTGCTCTCAATAACATCATTTTCGCTCAGTACTGAGCCAGTGTAGCCAGTGTAGCCTGTCCCTCCTTCACTCCAGGCTCCTAATGCTGACCCAAGAGCTGAGACTTTTCTCAGACAACCTCAATCAAGTGCAGATAGGCTGCTCTCAGTGGGGCAGGGGTGAACCCCAATCCATTATGACTCAAAGAGGAAGAGTGTCTCTAGCAGTTTTTCCAAGTGGACACATAGCACCTTTTCTCTAGTACAACCTATTAAATGCTTCTAGAACAGGTGGAAAAGGGTGGTTCAGATGCTGTTTCCACAGAACGCTTATTTAGTACAAATGAGGTAGCAACAACAACATGAAATGACAGCAACAACAATAAACCACAGTGTGCCAAAGGAGAGAGGCAAGATTTCAGTCAGGGCATTGCTGAGAGCCCTAATGTCCTATTTTAAAAATATAAAGTTTTTTTTTTTTTTGGTTGAAAACACATGTAGGAAACAAAAATCAAGTTAAACAATAGCAATGTTAAGTATTTTATTTATCAGTTAGGTTTGAACTTCATCATATTTTTAAAAAAGCAGGACCCGCAATAAAAGAACAGCCAGAATGACATGGAGAAGAGAGTGAGGAAACGATGGAGCACCTGCCAACATTTCTTTACGAAGGCAGTAACCCTCGAAACTTGGGTACACAATGAAGAATTAAAGTCATCAATTATTTGAATTTCACACCTGATTTCTATGTTGTGGAGGAGCGACTTTGAGAGAGAACTGAAAGATCATTCCACAAACCAAATGTTCAGAATAAAATGTTCCCATTGAGGGTTAATATTAAGCCAATACCATTGAAAAATCTCATTACCAGGATTGTGGCACAAAATTGAGCTGCTGTATGGTTGACTGAGTCAGAGACTCTGAAGATTTATACCCCATGGCTCTGCAGAGTCTTTGATTGGGTCTCGCTTAGTGCTGCCACTGACACCGCACAAAAACACAGCCACGTACATCAGCAACACACACCTATCTGCCATCATTTTAATTATAGCAGAGGCAGGCAGTGATATCCTCACACTATCTTTTCATGTTAAGGATAAATCTGTACAAATGGACATCTTAATGACAAGATGAATATATTTGCAGTATATTTTTGTTAAAGATATTAATTATAAAATTAGTCATCTTACTAACCAAATAAAAGCAGCTGCTGGTATTAACACAATTATTCAAAAGCCTCAAATCTTATTAAAATGCCACCCAAATTGGCTTTAAATTACAGTGCTACAATATTTTCCAAAGCCAATGTTGAATATTTAATGGATAATGGGACTGCATCATGCATCTTTCCAATTTACTTCCCATGGTCTTATTTTAAACTTTGTGACTATGGGGAGATGTAAAATTGATAAACGTTTTACATCTAGCATCAGGCATTTCTTGTTTGAATGCATTAAAATAAACAATGGGCTCTAGAGTAAACAAAATCTACTACAGAACCACCCACTTAACATTTTCATAAACTCAGAAGAGCTGCTAATTGCTTGCAATCAGCTTTGAATCATAAGATATGATAGAAGCAGCTCTTGGAGAACTCCTGTGTGTGCTTCCAACTGTGTCCTTCAAAGAGAGACAATCCAAGTCCTTTCTCCTTGTCTCTTTACAGGGGATCTAGAATTTTACTTTTCTTCTAGGTTTATTAAGGATATAAATATTTTTAAAAAATTGATTGCTATTTTCTCTGAGTGGTCCAGTTGCAACCACAGCATCACCACACTCCTCCTAATAATACCCACCCTTTTCTCTCAGAAGTGGAACTTCTGGACAATTCTTTTCATTCAGTCATTCAAAAATTATTCACTGAGGCCGGGCATGGTGGCTCACATGAGTAATCCCAGCACTTTTGGAGACCAAGGAGGGCGGATCACTTGAGGTCAGGAGTTCCAGAGCAGCTTGGCCAACATGGTGAAACACTGTCTCTACTAAAAATACAAAAATTAGCTGGGCATGGTGGTACGCGCTTGTAATCCCAGCTACTTTGGAGGCTGAGGTGGGAGGATGACTTGGACCCAGGAGGTGGAGTTTGCAGTGAGCCAAGATCATACCACTGCACTCCAGCCTGGGTGACAGAGTGAGGCTGTTTTCAAAAAAAAAAAATCACTGAGCACCTACTATGTGCAGGGCATTGGGCTGGAAAGATGGCTGCTGTTATGGGCTGAACTTAGTCCTCTCCAAATTTATATATTGAAGCCCTAACCCCCAGTATCACAGATCTATATTGGATACAGGGCTTTTAAAGAGGCAATGAAGCTAAAATGGGTTCATTAAGGTGGACCTGAATTCAATATGACTGGTGTCCTTATAAGAAGAGGAGATTAGGACACAGAAAACAGAGAAATGACCATGTGAGAACATAGCAAGAAGGCAACCATCTAAAAGTCAGGGAAAGAGGCCTCAGAAGAAACTAAATCTGCCAACTCCTTGATCTCAGATTTCTAGCTTCCATATTCGTGAGAAAATGAATTTCTGCTGTTGAAGCCACCCAGTCTGTGGCACTTTGTTACGGCAGCCCTAGCAAACTAACATAGCTACCTATGAACATGTGTGCTATGCATTTGAGGGCTTCTAGATGATCTTTTGGTAAAAGATGAGTGTGGCAGGCCCAAGTACACAATAGTGTGTTCTTCCCTTAAGAATATTTCCAGTTTTGCAGTATTTTAATGGCCAATAGAACATGCATATAACTTGATCATTAGCAACTCTGAACCAAAAACTCTCTAGGTTTTGGGGAATTCTTTCCTTCACTATGGCCTTGCTTATTCTCTTTCAGTCACCTACTAATCACTATCATCAAATGCCTTGCCAGGTGAGGAGGAAGGAATGGCTGAGAGCTGTCTTTTGCATGCCTTATTATTTATTTACGAAATATCAGCATGCATGTAGTCTCATTTTGTCAAATTTAATCTTAGAAGTTAATGATATGGCATTGTGGAGGCTTTGGTTGGTGCAACTGTTTTCTGTTTTAATACAAAAAGAAAGAATACTTTTGCTCCACAATTGTTAAAAACTTTGACTTAAATTCAAAATTCAAGTGCACGGACTTTCTTCCCAATAGATTATTAGAATTGCCCTAGTTCCCTGATGTTGTATTACCCGCCCCTTGGCATTTGATGTCCGCTTTTGTGTGCCAATACACAGCAATTGGAAGAAAGAACAGGCATTACCAGCAGTAATAACTCATAATCTGAAATGAACACACAGATAATAAATAATCACGTTGCAGGAGAAAATGAGCTGTACTCAGTAAACATTTTTTTTTTCTATTTCTCATTCACACTTCACAGTATCCACTTCAATCCCTAGATGTGGAAAGGGAAAGTTGGTTTTAAGTGAGTGACAACTACAGTTGAATAAAGCATGAACAGGAAGCATACAAGTAATCACAGCATATGGCCACGGGAAAGCATTATTCAACTAAAAGTACCTGTAAGTGTTTAGCATCCCATCTGTTGCACATTGCAGGTCATAAGACACAATCATTGTTCTGTCTCAGTTATTTCCTCTCCTCTTTAGCATTTGTTAAGGTCACTACAGCACTGTAATCCTTAGTTAATCCTTCTTCAAGGTGTGTCAGCCTCATTGCCTTACCAATTAGGGAACTACGACACTCTGGGGCTAAAAGATTTTGAGTTTCTAATCTCTGGTTCTTCAATTTCCATTCGGTAAAGTCCATCAATATATCTCTCAGCACATATATCATTCCTAATCATTTCTTCGATAGTTTCAGAGGAAAAACAAAGATGCCACTTGACTCTCTTTGTACCTCCACCCAAACCATCCATCCATGGCTTTCATTTCTGCGAGTATTCCACTAACTTAGGCCCCAGATTCTTTTCACTTTAGAGTTGACACAGGAAAGGGCATTAGTATGGAAAAAGCAATCATGTATGCATGTTCATGGGTGCGTGTGTATATGTAGGGTAGGGGAGGGTGACAGAGGTGGGGACACTGAGTCTTAGTGTCTATGGGGAGGGAAGCAGCATCACTATGTCTTGCTTTGCTGGGTATAATTTTTCCCTCTTCCCTTTCTAACCTGATTTTCTAAAAAGAATTCCTCTTCTGCTGTGTGTGTGTGTATGAGTGAGTGTGTGTGAGTGTGTGCATGTGTTGCTATTTAGGATTTATGCTGTGTGCACCCAGAAGATGCCTACGTACACAGTTACAAACAAGTCAGAGATTTTCCCCCTGAAAGGACTTAACTGACCAATTGTTTTAATGGTCCATAGCTACTGAAAAAATGTCTAGCTGCCTGTCAGAGTTAGGTCTTCAACAATAAATAAGACAGTCCACTGGACAGGAGGAACATAAGTCTAGGTTAACTCTGAAGGCACAAATAAACAATTATTCATGACAATCACTTATATGTTACTGATAGTCACTTATTTTTCTATTTAGATAAATACTGAGAACTTTTGACTTGCATCCTGGTTTCTTAGTGCCAGTAATTTTGACAAAGGTAACTGCAGACCCACAGGCCTTATGATAAAAGTGAATGAATACTCAGGAATATGGAAAGACTAAAACTCACACTGGCCCTTACAAATTTGAATAAAAGGTATTGTCTTTTTTTCCCACGTGGTGATTGCCCTAACTCCCAGGAGTCCTCAGGATGAAATCACAGGGCTGGGAACTTGACATTTCCTGAAGGTGATGGGTACGTTGTAAGCAAACTTAAAAGATAAATATATGTCCTTGAGAATCTCCCAACCATAATCTGTATATGCTGAAAAAAATCCTTTTATATCCTGTTTATACCCTTTAACACACACACACACACACACACACACACACACACACACACACACTCCACTGCCTCAATAGATGGAACTAGAGTTCCTGTTTTAGTTTATACTGCAGTGTTTTAGTGGGCCATTTACTGAATTGTCTTCTTTGATTAATCACATCTCTCTTCCTGGCTCCAATAATTCCATCCTTTAAGTATCTTTAGATCAGAGGCCCATAAATCACACAAAACGCCCCAAGCCAGCTACAATTCGCTCCCAATTTCAATTAGCATACAGATTTAACAGCTGTCATTAGTGGAGACAGCAGTAACTAGAAGAACCACAGCTGGCCAGACATTAAAACTGGGCCATGGCCTTAGAATCCAATCTACTCACAATATTTAAAATATCTAAAACTCTTAAACCAAGGATGTCAATACATTTTTGAACTTATAAAAAAAAAAAAGCATTGAGCTTAGGTTGATCTGATTGTCTCTTGTAGGCTCCCATAAAAGTGGCTTCCTGGTTTTTAAGTCTAATCGTGTTTTCTTAGCTCACATCTCCTTGGACTCTTTGGAAGCATTTGCTACTGGTGACTTTTGCATGAACTGAGCTTCTATCTTCATCCCTGGTCCTTGCACCATCCTGGAACCCTTTCCACAGCCTGCTTCTCCATTCTAGCAGGGCTAGTCCTTCCTCTTCCTCCAAGTCTTGGCCATTCAATTCATTCATTCATTCATTCCACAAAATTTATTGAGAATCTGGCATTGAGGAATTAACAGTGACAGCTCCTGGCCACACGGAGTTTACAAACTTGGGGGAAATACAAATATAAATATATAGAGAGCAATTGAAACATAGCAGGGCAAACTGAAGATGGTAGGCATACAGGGTACTCTGGGATCTTACACTTGAGGGGAACTAACCCAATTTGGGGGTACCATGGAAGGTTTCCTGGAAAAGCTGACATACAAATTGAGTCCTAAAGAAAGAGACAATTCCTCTCAGGAAGAGGATGTGTACAAAGGCAGTGTTCAGACCTTGACACTCTTCTTTGTACAATCTCTTCATGAATGTATTCACTTCCCCACATTTATACACTTCATCTATTCTGTTAGACCTGGACTGCCTAGTCCAATATGGCAGCTACTAGCCACTGGTATTCAGCCCTTGAAACATGGCTAGTGTGACTGAGAAACAGAATTAGGACTTTTATTAATTTTGATGAATTTAACTTGATTCAGTTTTTCAAAAACCATTAAGTATGTTTGGATCAACTTGAATATGAACTGATATTTTGTAAACTTTATGGACTTTAAATACAGAACAAGGGTTTCCAATAAAAACTTGTGTCTGAATTGAAATGCATTGTAAATGTAAACTACATACCAGATTTAAAGAATAATACCAAATAATGTAAAATATCTCATTTTTATATTGATTACATGTTGAAATGACATTTTGGGTATTTATTGGGTTAAAATAAGGTAATTATAAGAACTAATGGTATGTATTTCTTTTTACTGTTTGATGTGGTTACTAGAAAATTTAAATTACTTTTGCTGTGCAGAAGCTCCCATCAGAGTGAACAGGCAACCTACAGAATGGGAGAAAAGTTTTGCAATCTACTCATCTGACAAAGGGCTAATATCCAGAACCTACAAAGAACTCAAACAAATTAGAAGAAAAAAACAAACAACCCCATCAAAAAGTGGGCAAAGGATATGAACAGACACTTCTCAAAAGAAGACATTTATGCAGCCAACAGATGCATGAAAAAATGCTCATCATCACTTGCCATCAGAGAAATGAAAATCAAAACCACAATGAGATACCATCGCACACCAGTTAGAATGGTGATCATTAAAAAGTCAGGAAACAACAGGTACTGGAGAGGATGTGGAGAAATAGGAACACTTTTACACTGTTGGTGGGACTGTAAACTAGTTCAACCATTGTGGAAAACAGTGTGGCAATTCCTCAAGGTTCTAGAACTAGAAATACCATTTGACCCAGCCATCCCATTACTGGGGATATACCCAAAGGATTATAAATCATGCTGCTATAAAGACACATGCACACATGTTTATTGTGGCATTATTCACAATAGCAAAGAATTGGAACCAACCTAAATGTCCATCAATGACAGACTGGATGAAGAAAATGTGGCACATATATACCATGGAATACTATGCAGCCATAAAAAAGGATGAGTTCATGTCCTTTGTAGGGACATGGATGCAGCTGGAAACCATCATTCTCAGCAAACTATCGCAAGAACAGAAAACCAAACACCGCATGTTCTCACTCATAGGTGGGAAGTGAACAATGAGAACACTTGGACACAGGAAGGGGAACATCACACACTGGGGCCTGTTGTGGGGTGGGAGGAAGGGGGAGGGTTAGCATTTGGAGATACACCTAATGTAAATGACGAGTTAATGGGTGCAGCACACCAACATGGCACATGTATACATATGTAACAAACCTGCACATTGTGCACATGTACCCTAGAACTTAAAGTATAATTTTAAAAAAAAGAAAGGAAAGAAAAAAAAAGAAAAGAAAATTTAAATTACATTTGTGGCTCATGTTATATTTCTATTGGATAGCACTGGGCAAGACCAAAACTCTTTGAAGGCAGAAACTTGGTCTTACCTTTTGCCTTGGCACCATGTTTTGTGTATAACAGGGGCTCTATAAATCATTTGTCAATTAAGCAAGATATCCTACATGTGTACATGTGGCAAGCCCCAATCCACACCAGAAATACTTTATTTGACATCTCATTCTTCTTTTTGAGAGCTTACCATATTTGGTTCTATTCTAGGCCTGGGGGACAGAGCAAGTGAGACAAAGTCCTGCCCACATGGAGTTTCATTCTAACTGGAGACGCCATACTGAATGTGTGTTATAAATCAGTGTAAGGAGCTAGGGGCTTGGGCTGAGAATAGGTGTGCTATTTTAGGTACTTCAGGTAGGGTGGGCAGGGATGGCCTCTCCAAGCCACAGAGAACTGAATGCAGGGAGAGGGCAGTCCCTGTGGATGTCTGAGAGAAGAACATTTCAAACAGAGGGGACTACATGTGCAAATACACTGAGAGGGAAATGTTTTTGGCATATTCAGAGCAGAGCAAGGCCAGTGTGACTGCAGAGCCACATGTGAGTTGGAACGGGAAGATGTGAGGTAAGCTAGGACCTGATTGGGCATGGCCAAGGAGGGCCCGGCCAGGACTTGAGGTTTACTTTCAAGTGTGATGAGGAGACACAGGGGGTCAAGAATAGGAAGTGACAGAAGAGATCTAGATTTTTGAAGGACCACATTGGTTGTCTTGTTGAGAATAGACTGCAGGGGACAGAAGCAGAATCAGAGAGAGCAGGTAGGAGGCTTTGGCACCAGTGAGCAGTGACTTATTGAGCATCCAAGCGTATATGCAGCAGGAAAATAAAATGAGATGTGTTCAGAATCCTGCTGCGTATTTAGTACAAATTGAAAAAGATCCCAGAAAAGCCATCTTTTTTAAAAAAATTACTCTTTCCAGTCAAAAGAATTATGGCAAGCCCAGAAGATGCTCATGCAGGACTGTCTATGTGCTCCCAGCCTTGTCCTGGACTCAGAGGAAGTCTTTGAGCTATACCAGGAAATAAAATCCCCTCGATAAGCATTTGTTGACTGCAGAACTGATCTGAGAGCGTTCTTGTGGAATCCTTTACTTGAGGTTTGTAAGTCCCTAGCAGACTAACTCTGTCTTTAGAAAACATGCATTTTTTTTATTCCATTCATTTCTGTAGTGCAAGTGTATTACAGCTCTGTGTGTGCACTGCAACCATTTACTGAACACTTGCTATGGTGCCTTGCCCCTCACCAATCTCATTACATGGCTTATCTCGTTTCATCCTAGTAATGACCTAACAAATAGATGCCACCATCCTCATTTTCTTTCTTTCTTTTTTGTCTTTTATATTTATTTATTTATTTATTTAGATGGGGTCTTGCTCTGTTGCACAGGCTGGAGTGCAGTGGTGTGATCATAGCTCACTGCGGCCTCAAACTCCCAGGCTCAAGGGATCCTCCCGCCTCAGCCTTCCGTGTAGCTGGGACTACTACTGATTTTTAAAATTTTTTGTAGAGATAGGGTATTGTTATGCTGCCCAGGCTAGTCTTGAACTCCTGGCCTCAAGCAATCCTCCCGCCTCAGGCTCCTAAAGTGCTGAGATTATAGGCGTGAGCTACCACACCTGGCATCATCTTCATTTTCTTGATGAAGAAACAAAATACTCCAAGATTATGCAGCTAGATGGTCAGTGCAGAGAATGGCTTCCAGTCAGACGCACCTGGATTGTAACTCTAGCTCTGTACCCACTATCTGTGTGACCTCGGAGCATTTTGTTTCTGCACCAATAAAACAAAACGTGTCTTACTTGAAGCCATGAGGCTAGTGTTTTTTAAAGTGTGGTTCCTAAACCACCTACATGAGAATCACCAGGGTTCCTTATTAAAAGTGCAAACTGGGCTGGGCGCATTGGCTCACGCCTGTAATCACAGCACTTTGGGAGGCTGAGGTGGGCAGATCATGAGGTCAAGAGATCGAGACCATCCTGGCCAACATGGTGAAACCCAATCTCTACTAAAAATATAAAAATTCACTGGGCATGGTGGGATGCACCTGTAGTCCCAGCTACTCAGGAGGCTGAGGCAGGAGAATCACTTGAACCTGGGAGGTGGCGGTTGCAGTGAGCTGAGATTGCGCCACTGCCACTCCAACCTGGGTGACAGAGTGAGACTCCATCTCCGAAAAAAAAAAAAAAAAAGTGGAAACAGAGTGGGATCTGGGAGTTTGTATTTTTAATAATAGTGGATATAATCAATGATAAATATTTATTTGGCATCTGCCTGTAGTGTCATAAGTAGGATTAATACACTTCAAAAATTGGTCATTTTACATTTACATTAGTTTTCTGAGGCATTTGGAGCCTCACAAAATTCTGTGTTTTCAGGTGGTGTCTTAGTGTGGTTTCCCCCAAATGGAGCCTGAGATGGGGACTTGTGTGCAGGTGGTTTACTTGAGAGGTGAGCCCAGAGCACAGGTGGAAGGATCAGAGACAGTGAGAGAGGGAAGGAGGAAAAGCATATAAAGAGTGTATAACAGAGCTGCTTACTGCTAGGGACAAGAGGGACTCAGTTCCACTTGGGGACCCCCTAAGGAACCATGTAGGATGTGTCACAGATGGTTCCTCCAGAGGACAATTATCCACTGCCTTATGTTGTCTTTTAGTTGAGGGTTGATTCCTAGATAGTTACTTCCCCTGCACTTCAAGGCTGAGTCTGTGTGGGGATGAGAGGTCTTCGGAGAGAGCCCTGAGGCAGAAAAATCAGAGGCCCTAAGGGGATGCTTGGGGTAAAAATGTGGTAATGTACACACTACTATTTACACAGCTGCACTGATATCAGGGGACAGGTGATGTGGTCCAGGGAACAAAATACATCTGCTTCAAGCAGAATTCATCACACAACTGCTGTTTAATAATTACTTGCTGCACTTGGGGTGGGGGTGTGGGAATGCAGTCTCTCACTGCACCAACAGTATGTTCTCCTTCACACATGCCACAATTTTATGCTGTGGAGGTGCCACCAAAACAAATAGTAGGCATTAGATTCTTCCCTTTTGCTTTCATATTCTTCATCTTCCACGACTTTGAAGAAAAAGGGCACAATATTTGATGAATGGTACAGAAAAAAAGCATAAGAAAGGAAAAGGAACAAAAACATCAACATTTTAGCTTAAGACAGGGAGGAAAATATTTTTTCTAACTTCTTTCCACACAAAATCATGTTGCAAAGGAGGGAAGCAGATATCCTTCCTGGGAGTTCTGCATTTGTAACAGCTAGCCTCCAAGATGCCCCTAGTGATCCACATCACCTGGGATTCATGCATTAATGAATTGTGGCTGGCATGGGTGACAACAGAATGCTGTAGAAGTGACAGTGTGTGACTTCCCAGGCTAGGTCAGGAAAGGCATTGCAGCTTTTGCCTTAGTCATTCTTCGATCACTAGTTTGGGGTTAGGGGGTGCTAACTTTTGATAGTGAGGACACTCAAGCAGGGTGGAGAGGCCCATCTGGGGAGAGGCTCACATGGAGATGAACCAACTTGCCAGGACCAATTTGGTAGCCATGTGAGTGAGCCCCCTTGTAAGTGGATCCTTCAGCCTTCGGTAAGTGTTCACATAATACTAGGCCCCCAGCCTTTAATACTGCCAGCAAAGACCCCAGGCAACGTGCGGCAGAGACAAGCCATTTCTTCTGCACACTGTCTAAATTCCTGACCCAGAGGAACCGTGAAATAATAAATGGTTATTGTTTTAAGCCATGGAGTTTTGGAGTAATTTGTTATGCAGCAATAGAGCACAAATACAGCATTTATTTCCTCTGCTATCTCCTTTGATTCCACATGGAGAACTTATTCTTGACTGCTCAGTGAATATGGCAGACTAAATATCATTCTGCCATTTCAAACACCACTACATAATGGTAAAGGAATAAAGGACAAGAACAAAGAAAACTGGAGAGGAGATAATGAGGGATGAGATCTTGACAAGATTTTGGAAGACAGCAAGCAGACAGAGGAGGAGTAGCTGGCTTAGTGGAGCCAAGGAAACTGTGGCGTCAGGGCATACAGAAAGGGGGAGGAAGACTATTTATTCCCTGGGACCCCAAAAGATTCAGATGTTGAAGGCAGCAGATACCTAGGAGGACAGGAGTGAGACACAGGCTAAAAATAATGAAATGCATTGAAAACCTGTGAATGCAATGGGCAGACATTCAGACCTCTCCCCAGCCAAGCAATCAGAGGACTACCCTTCACTCATGTTGCAATAGTCTGGACTTGAGTAAATCAATCAGAAAGAAAATGAGTTAAGTGTGAGACTAAAAGTAGAGGATTTAAGTCAAAGTTTTCACCAGTATGAATAGTGTGGCATTCCCCTCCACATCCTTCTCAGAACCCCAGGAGTCAGGCTTACTCCTCCAATCTGGAAAATGAATTGTTCATTTTCACGGAAAACAGTCTTTTAAAAAAGAGACAAATTCAAACATTTAGAGTATTTTTGATTAAAAGGCTGCCTGATGCCAGAACGCCTGACTCTGACACACCCTCATCCTCAACCCTAGTTGACAAGCTCTTCTTATTCAGTTTCCAGTCAGATTTCCGGTGCTTCGCTCTTAAATATGAATAGATAACTGAAGACTTTCTGGTACCTAAGAGAGTGTCCAACATGAAAGAGAGACCAAAACAACAGAAAAAAGAAACTCAGAAGGACCGATGCTACAGGGAACAAAACGCAGATCACTCCCACCCCAAAACCTCATAGTCAATCCCTTAGAGATGTAAGGGAACATGATATAGCCATGAAACAATGAAAGGTCGGATCAAAAAGGGCAAAGAACACACACACACACACCTCCTTAGAAATAAAAACATAGTAATAACAGAAATAAAAACTCAATAGAATGGTTGGAAGATATAAAGAAACTCCTAGGAAGTAGAACAAAAGGACAAAGAGATGGATAGTAGGAATGAGGAGATCAAAATATTAGAGAATCGATCGAGGTAGTTCAACATCCATTAGACGGCCATTCCAGAAAGTGAGAACAAAAAAAAAATGGTGGTGAGGTATATATATATGTATGTGTGATTGTGTGTTTGTATATGTATGTGTATGTGTGTGTGTGTGTGTTAGCCCCCTGGACTAGGGCCATAAGCCTTCAAATTAAAATGGCTCAATAAGTCTCAGCAAAGTGCAGAAAAGAAACAGACACATGTGAATATTATGATCATGATACCACAGATAAAGAATAGATAAGAACTCACAGAAAATACAGGTCACATATAAAGCCAAGGGAATCGTAAAGGCATCAGCTTTATCAACAATGCTGGATGCTAGATGATAGTGGGCAATATCTTCAAACATTCTAAGGCAGAATGATTTCCAACCTAGAATTCTATGTCCAGTCATACTATCAATGTAGTATGTAGTATGATAAAGACACTGTCAGTTGTGCAAGGACCAAAACACAGTAGCAACAATAACCTACTTCTGTTTAACTTTTCTATAGAAATTGGCAAAGATTATACTTCACCAAAAAGAAGGTATAAGTCAGAAAGTCCAGGGGTTCCAGAAATAGGAGATCAACTCAGGACAGCAGTGGAGAGAAGTCCCAGGATGACAGATATGCAGCAGACCTAAGAAACGGAAGGACCAAGAACTCTGGGAGAAATGTCTTCAGTAAAAAAATGGTGGGAAGATAGTTCACCCAATACATTTCATTATGTTGAAAACCTACATTATGAGGCTATAGATATGGGAAGAATTTGTGAAACACACATAGAAAACCTGGCAAATAAAAACACAATATAATTGTTAACTTTAGGAAAGACAAAAGTTGTATGAGAAACTAATCATACTCAAAATACTTCTTGGTTCAACAGAAGTCAGAGTAATGTAAATTCTGATTACTGATTGGTATAGATTGGTGTGTTTTTCCATTCTCACACTGCTATGAAGAAATACCCAAGACTGGGGAATTTATAAAGGAAAGAGGTTTAATTGACTGACTCACAGTTCCACGTTGCTGGGAAAGCCTCAGGAAGCTTACAATCATGGTAGAAGGCAAAGGAGAAGCAGGTACCTTCTTCACAGGGCATCAGGATGGAGTGAGTGCAAGCAGGGCAAATGCCAGGTGTTTATAAAGCCATCAGATCTTGTGAGAACTCACTCACTGTCATGAGAACAGCATGGGGGAAACTACCCTCGTGATGCAATTACCTCCACCTGTTCCCGCCATTGACATGTGGGGATTGTGGGGATTACAATTTGAGGCAAGATATGGGTGGGGACACAGAATCAAACCATATCAATTGGTCTCATGTTGAAATCTGACCCCCAGTGTTGGAGGTGGGGCCTAATGGGAAATGTTTGGGTCATGGGGACAGATCTCTCGTGAATAGATTAATGCTCTCCCTGCAGTGGTAGAAATGAGTGAGTTCTCACTTCATTTGCTCCCATAAGAGCTGGTTGTTAAAAAGAGCCTGACATCTCCCTCCTCTCTATCTCTGTCTCTTTGAGACAGGGTCTCACTCTGTTGCCCAGGCTGGAGTGCAGTGGTGTGATCCTGGATCACTGCAACCTCTGCCCCCTGGGTTCAAGTGATTCTCACACCTAAGCTTCCCGAGTAGCTGGGATTACAGGCATGAGCCACCATGCTCAGCAACCTCCTCTGTCTCTTGCTTCTTCTCTCATCATGTGATCTCCGCACATGCCAGCTCTGCTTTGCCTTCTGCCATGAGTGGAAGCAGCCTGAGGCCCTCATCAGAAACAGATACCAGGTACAGCCTGCAGGGCCATACTCAAACAAACCTCTTTTTCTTTATAAATTGCCCAGCCTTAGGTATTCCTATATATCAACATAAACGGACTAAGATACTGATGTAACCCAACATTGTGATGTAACTGTGTTGAGAGGACAGGACAAGGAGAACTTTGGGGTGGTGAGGGGGTCTAAGAGCACTAATTCTCAACTTCTGTGCTAGACAACAGATAATGTTTAACATAGATACATCAAGGGAATAACCATATATCTACATTATCTAGAAAAAACAAGGCAAGTACAGAGGAAGTACAGAGGAAACAGCTCTAAGAGTTAAAAGTAGCTACCCTTGAGAAAGAATTTTGAGAAAGAATTGCAGGTAGGAAGGGAAGGGCAAAAAAAAAGAACTGTTATTTTTCATTACAATCTGTTAGTGTATTTGTTTTTTTTTTTTGTTTTTTTTTTTTTTTTGTTTGTTTTTTTATACAGAGTCTCGCTCTGTCACCCAGGCTGGAGTACCTTGGCACCATCTCAGCTCACTGGAATTTCTGACTCCCGGGTTCAAGCAATTCTCCTACCTCAGACTCGCAAGTAGCTGGGATTACAGGCACCTGCCACCATGCCTGGCTAATTTTGTATTTCTAGTAGAGACGGGGTTTCACCATGTTGACCAGGCTGGTCTCCAACTCCTGACCGCAGATGATCCAACTGCCTTCCTCCCAAAGTGCTGGGATTACAGGCGTGAGCCACCATGCCCTGCCTAGTGTATTTGATTTTTAGGACTATGGACACGTTACCTTGATTTTCAATATTGACTATAAAAGATAAAATGTATTCTGAAGCTATGAAGTAACTTTCATGTGCTGTCCATTGTGCCACAGAGCCAGTTTTGTTTGATAACTAAAGAGTTGTCTTAGAAGTCTTTGGGCATGCTGCTGACATGGTGTGTGGAGCATGTGCCACCAAAAAAGTTACCTCATTTTATCTTAGAGAAGAAACGGCTCAGCTAAGGCAAGAGATCAGTTTCTTTGTAAGAAAACATGGGAACCTCCACTGAGCTCTGCAAAATGTAATTTCTATATTAAGATCACTCTGTCTTCTAGAATATATAAATTATTCAATTTCATATAGGACTGGTAGGGGGAAGACTACTCATATCACCAACTGTTCTCTATTTTAATCAATTTAGATGCAAAAAGAGTTATGCTTAGCTGCAGGAGACACAATTAATGAAATGTACTAAGTAAGTGTGAGCTAAATGGAAAGGAAAAAAATATGGATTCTTAAAATCATGATGTTTTTCTCTGGATCTGAAAATGGGTCAACAGACATTTTATTGTGCTTGGAATAAAATCTTAATTCCTTTTTTTTGGACTAAGCAAAGGCCATGCAAAATTGATAGCCTGGGATTTTCAATATAAGCATTGACAATACACCTCAGTGACAGCATTCTATGTTCTGAGTTTCAGCCACGCTACAAACATTTAGTCACATTACAGTACTCTTCCTATGTAAATGTTTACATTGATATGATCTTTATTATTTTTATTTGTAATTCCAATCTCTTTCTATAAATATACTTAAAATCATACTGCAAATGTCCCAGCTTCAGACATGTGTTCTTTCACCACTGATAAAGGAAGCTTTGCTGTCTTTCCCTTTACCAACCAATGTATATCATGCCTTAGAAAAATCCATAATATAACCAGAAAGAAAATCTAATGGGGCCTCATTTATCCTACTGCCAAGACATTTCATGGCATTTCTGCATTTTACTAATGATATTCACTTATTCCTTGACTTTAGGTCTTTCAAAAATATTGTTAAATGTTTCACCACCACTTTCTTACTTGCTTTTTTTTTTTTTTTTTTGCCCTTTTCTCCATGGGTAATTTTCTCTTTGTCTTTTTTTCTGATACTTTTGTGAAAAAAAAATCACTTAAAGCAAATCACAATTGGGTACAATCTTAAAAGGCCAAGTTAATTATGATAGGAAAATTGGAATGTTAGCTGGCTTTAAAAGCAAAATGAAACACAAATGCATTGCCTTTAACTGTGTTAGTTCTTCCATCTAAACTGATCGAATGTCCCTGTCTTTGCAAATGCAGTAAATAATTCTGCTGAAGTCTGGCCAGCATGTGTAGTTGCTCCAGCTTTTATCTCTTGATTGCAGTCACTGCAGGATGAGCAGTGTGAAATCACTCACCTGTGTCACCTTTCATTCTAAATCAAGTAAGCACAGGCCACACTTTTGATTGGTTATGATATACTTCATAAAGGAAGCTTCAATTTCTCACTAAAGTCTGCATCAGAGGGAGGCGGGGGAAAATGAGCAAATCAATAACCTTTTCCCTAAGATGAAACCGTGATTTATAATGCTCTTACAGAGGGCCAGGATGCTTGTTTTTTAGGATGGTGGCAGTGATTCTGTGGGCAACCAGGAGAAACAGAAGGCTGAAATCAGGTTGTTATGTGGAAGTGGAATAATATATCAGAATAAAACTTCATCTCTTTGGATTCCTCCAATTCTGGAATCACAGTACCAAAGACACAAAGCATTTGATTCCTACTGAGTAAAAACTCCAGAAAACTTTCCTCTAAGAAAATTTGCCAGAACTTTTGTATAAGATCACTGAAAGAACACCTGGAATATGCTATACTGAGTTTGATAAAATGCACATGTTATTTAGAAATTGTGCTTTAGAATTTGAGTCATAATTTTCTGCGGAAACATGCACAGACTGATATGATAGTGACCATATTGCTCAGTGTGAATTGATACACTTAATTTTGTTGCAGTAAAAAGAGAAAATATTAAATTGCTGTGTGAGGCAGTTCTAGGGACATGGCATAGGTGTTCCTGAATTACTAGTTCCTTCGCATTTCAATATTTATTGAATAACACACCACATCATATACTATAAACTGATATACTCAAATACATTCTGGCTTATAAAAATGCATGACATATTAAACAAATAAAATAGCATTTGTTTAAAATAATTACGAACATAGAAGTCTCCCTAAAAGAGCTTGTTCCTCCATGTTGTGAATTAATGCAGTTTCATTGTTGTGACATAAAAAATATTTCAATAAAAAGCTTCCCAAGACCAGAAGAAATAAAATCAGCCATGAGCTGCAGCAAGCCTCAGTACATAACTCCTGGATCTTTTTGTAAATTGACAAATAATAACTGTATATGTTAACATATTTATGGGGTACAATGTGATATTGTAACATACATTTACATTGTGAAATGATTAAATCAAACTAACAAATCCATCATTTCACATACTTATTAAAAGGTAAACAATTTCAGTAAGACATGAAGAATAAACTTTAGTGATCTATTGCAGAGAATGGTAACTGTAACACTTAAGTCTTTGAAGGCCAAAGAAAACAACTGAACCCATGGGGGAGGGGAGTGTTCTGTAACCTTGGAAATGACTGTGGCTATACTGTATTCACAGGCACCAGGTTCCTGCACTGGGCAGAGAAATTTCATTCAGAGAGTTCCTAATCCATTCCTTGGCTTTTGCAAATTAATTACACAGGAACTCAGGATGTTATGTTAGAATTAAATAAACATTTTCTAAGCTAATGTGTATCAGGACTGAGGCTTGGAGAACGCAAGGGTGCAAAGGTGTATGTAAGAAAATTTAGCCTCTGATTCTTAGCCCAGGACTATGTTATTTCTTTTCTTTTCTTGATTTCTTGCCTTTCTTTCTTTTTCTTTTCTTTTCTTTTTTTTCTTCTGAGACAGAGTCTTGCTCTGTCACCCAGGCTGGAGTGCAGTGGTGCAATCTTGGTTCACTGCAACCTCTGCTTCCTAGGTTCAAGCGATTCTCCTGTCTCAGCCTCCCAAGTAGCTGGGATTACAGGTGCCCACCATCACATCATCACACCTGGCTAATTTTTGTAATTTTAGTAGAGATGGGGTTTCACCATGTTGGCCGGGCTGGTCTGGAACGCCTGGCCTCATGATCCACCTGCCTTGGTCTCCCAAAGTGCTTGGATTACCACACCCAGCCATGCTATGTTATTTCTGTTCTTTGCAAATCTTATGCTCAGACAATATTGCCTACATGAATAATTAAAATGAACTCCAATGAAACCCTTGACATTTTATTTTCCTTTCAACCTTAGGTGCAGAGGACTGAATTCATTACCCTCCCCATGGCCACATCATGGTACCACATCATTGATGCTGTTGATACAGCATTGTGCAAATAATGTGCATTGTTAATTATCCCTTTTGTGAACATTCTTCACTCTCATTCTCTTCCATGACTGCCACCATAGCCAATGTGTTTTAATTGTGGATTTGAATGTGAGTAAATCCTTGAAAGATAAATTTGTGTCTTTTCATTCACATAATGGCAACATGATAAGGTCCTCACATTTTTCTTACTTTACACTCAGCTGCTTTTATGATGTATAGAGTTACCATGATTGTTTCTAATTGATGCAAAGTACTACACTGCCTTGTGCTTACCCATTCCCCTAGTGATGGACAGACAGATTCTCTGACTCCCTCCTTTCACAAACAACATATTGCGAACATCCTTACCCATGACTTACATGTGAATTTCTCTGGGTATATACTAGAGATGGGGTTATGCTTGATTGGTGTGTATATATTTACATATTTTGACAAGCATCATCGGATTGTTCTCCAGAATGACTGCACCAGCATACAATATCCCATGTACTTCAGAAGAATTTTAGTTCAAGCTTCCTCTCCCCAACCTCTTCATCCTTCCCATCACTTTTCTTTCTCAGTCATTGAGGTCCAGCCTCAGCAAGACTTTGAGAAAGAGGGAGGGCTTCTGTCCTTGTTATGTGACCCCCCAGGGGATAAGGGCACTGTCCATATATACGTCCTCTCTCTCCTCTGCTGGGTGCCATCTTGCCCTGTCTAAACAGGAAAAGGTAGGGGCTAACTACACATTAGCTTTGGAATTTGGAGGCTCAGACTTCATCAGAAAGTGACAAAGGACTTATGTGCAGGTGAGCATGAAGATGGGAAAGTCTTAAAGGAGTGAGTGTCAGCAGACGTGGCTCCTAGTAACTAACCCCACTGAAGGACTTGCTCTAAATCCAAATGGAAATAAGAGGGCCAACAGCTTAGGCTGCCTGCCTAGAAGGAGTAGTTCATCGTGTCCATTTTACTACCCTCCTATCCATTTCTAATTGTCCAGCCTGAAGGAAGGAAGGAATGTGAAACCTGAGAGCAAATCCTGTCTGTCCAGAGATCCTCAAGCTATGAAGCAACAAACAGCACTGCAAAGTTGGATGGGGGTGGGAAGAGCTCTGAATGGCCACACGGCCGTCCCACACCAGGGTGAGGATCCTCAGCCTGGTAGACATAGGCAACAGAGTGGGCAGGATGGGTGTCGGTGGGGTTTCCACTTTCAGCCAAAGTTTATGCAAATATTTCTAGAAATGTCCCTGCTTTCTTGGCTGGGCCATTTGGAGGACCCATTTTGGGGGTGGCGGAGGAAGGGAAAAGGCATTGCCCCTGAACTTGAGGAATGTTTGACAGAAAGCTGGGCATGGGCCACAGTGAGTACCTGTGGCATCTTGGGTGTCAGCCCAATGGAATGGAAAACCACATAGTAAAGTCACTAAGGCTGTGGTGTCTGGAGGCGTGGCATGGCCCTGAATGCTAGCTCCTCCACCTCACTAGCTGGGTGACCTCGGGCAAGCCATTTAACTTTCTGGCCTCAATTTCCTCACCTGTAAAGCATAGATAATATTAGTGCTTATTTCATAGAATAGTTGTAAAAATTAAAGAATATATCTTCACTTCTTGGAACGAAGTATGACACATAATAAATGCTCAATAAACACTAGTACAGGATGCTACTGACACCGAAGTTTTTATTCAAGGGGTGAGGGGTGTTTCTCCCCTACTCTCACCTCTCAGTTCCACTTGTTTTCCCTGGGGGAGTGACCTCAGTCTCAAACATAAAACAGTGGCAGTCGAGGGCAGACTTACGGTTTCCTTGCCTTAATTTTCTAGCTGCTCAGTTACGGGTTTTTCCATCCTCCCCACCCTCCTGCTGAGCCTTCCTGAAGTGCATCATCAGGCAGCTCACCCCGCTACCTATGACAGTCAGATTTCTGATTTTCCGAAGCCTCTCCACTGTGTGATTCCTCTGTGAGTTACAGACCAACTCTGGGGTCACCACAGTCTGTCTTCTGCCCTGTCACACTTCAACCATACAGCTCAGCCCTGTGCAAACCATTATCATGCTGACAGGCTTTTCTTTGAGACACGCCCAAGTGAATCTGATTTGGTTGGAGTTGATGCTTAATAGCAGAGAAATTCTCCCTGATGGTGTAGTACTTAATAAATGCCTGACATGTTCAATAAATGCAAAAGTCTGGATCCCTTGAGCAGCCTGCAAAGGCCACTGATACAATGCTTCAGAATCAAAATGTGAGTCACAGACTAGAAGAAAAGAAAAGAGAGAGAAAGAAAGAGAGAGAGAGATATAGATAGAGAGAACCCCAGAAGCCTGATAACTAACTCAATTACAATAATCTTGCAGTAGCTTAACAATGACAAAACCTTGGGTGTTGGGAGAACTACTTGTGATTCTGCTGGTCCACGTGTAAGCTCCTGCAGAGGTCTCAGCTAAGTGAGCGGCGATGGGACAAGATCAATGCCTACCCTTCAAGCCCATCAACTAGGGCCAGCACCAGGGTGGTAACCCATTCTGGAAATACCAGTTCACAAAGGCAAAAATAGCCCCATAGCACAAGCTTATTTAATAAAACTGATCAGAACTGGGCGGAACTGTCTCAACCAAGATGTGTGGAGGGGACTGACACACCTGAGTAGCCTGTTTATTACAGGGCTCTCTGACTCAGGTCAGCAAAACACTCACCGTGGGCTCGTCTGGCTCAAGCATTGTGTTCAGTGCCATGAAGTTATAAAGAAACTAAGATGTCAGCTCTGGCCTCAAAGAGTCCAGAAAGTGCCTAGAGTTCTAAAGAAACATACTTGTTTTATTGCAATTATAAAGACAATTCTGTAAGATAGAGGTGGGTATCAGGCACAAGGAGAGGGTGGGAGTACGCCCTAGGAAGGCCTTGGGTTACTGGTTCCTCCAGAACCACCTTTGAGCCAGACAGGGGGAAATGCCCCTTCTACAGCTTTTCTTTCTCTACTTTTGTGGAACCCCACCCTCTGTCCACTACAAGACAGAAACCATACCCTGACCCGGAGCATCCTCAAGCACAGACCACACGTGGCAGAGGGAAGGTGCTACTGCAAGGAGCTGGCCCAGCTGCTTGTTCAGTGTGGGGTCTTCTGCCTGACCAGCCCCTCCGCAGTACAGGCTGACATGCAATTTGACTTTTATCTGCATCGTGAGATGATGTTTCTGAAAATCTTCATAAACCTCCAAGGGTACTTCTCATGTAAGTTGTCATCGCCTGCCAATCAGATGTTTGGTGTCTTTCCATCCCTCCCAGAAGACCCCTAAGGTCCTTCCTTTCCTTAAGCAGGCCCCTTCTGTCATCACTTCCAATCTCTGTCTGAAACCAAGCTCTTTCTCTCTCTGATCCCTGGAACTCTTCCTGTGGGGCCCGCTTAACTTCCTTTGGTTTAAGGACACAACTGCTTGCCAGATACAGCCAGTGATCATGGGCATCCCACCTGCCTTTCTCCTAATTCTGAGAATCTTCCCGTATTCAGGCTCCCAGAGAGACACATCTTTCTCCATCAGCACAGGACCATCACCCACGTCTTCCTCTCCTGGCCAGTGCAGCTCTCCCTAACATTGGGACACATCTGACATCTGACCTGCACGTGTGTTCTGTTAGGCCTATACCTTGCCTTGAAACTTTCTCAATTAGCTGCCAACATTTAAACATTGGAGCATTATGGGAGAGTGACTTTAGAAACAGTTTAGTAGTTTCTCATCAAGCTAAACATGTACTTACCAAATGGACATCTTTGGGAGGCCATTATTCTACTTACCACATATGCAAATTGTATCTCCATAAGAATACGTAATAATTAGAGCATTAAAAATGGGAGAGACTTCATATAAACATCCAGAATTTTGCCTTTTTTTTGGGAAATCAGATCTGGCCATACGTGGCTTTAGTATCTGTATGGCTGGAATCTGCTGCAGCTCAGTAGCTGCTAATCCTCTAGAGAAGGTGTGGGCTTTCTCATGTGCTTCTGTTCCCTTTTCTTCCAGCTTCGTTTATTCATGCCACCTGCTTGGCTCCTAGGATATTTAAGTTGCCCATCTCAGTCCTAAATTGTCAAGCCAAGACTCCTGGGACTCTTCCCAACTCACCTTTCCTTCTGCCCCACTGCTCCCCAGCCCTCCACCTAACCCCTCAGGCTAATGTGTACCCTCCACCTAACTAGGAAGATCAGTGTAGGTTAAAGAACAGAGTGGAATTCAAAGTGGCACCAGAAAGGCTGAACTCCCAGATCCATTACAGTATTTGAGGAAGGGGTTTGTTGAACTCATAGGCTGAAATAGGCAAGATGAGAAGCAAAGCTTTTCATCTTCAGGACTCTTTGCTGTTACCCCAGACCAGATATTTCTTCGCAGTCCAACCTTAGTCTAGAAGCACCTCTGGCTTCCAGCATGGGGCCAGACACAGATGGATGTCCAATGAGCATTTGCCAAACCCAAAATGTAGTGCTATCCTCTCATCAAGTAATTTAAATGAAAGCTCAATCCCAGTTGTTTAGCTGTAATGGAGGCAAAGCCATTGAATCCACTTCTTTGTTGGATAATTTAGACAGAGAAAATATATTTGTTCCATGGCCTAACCATGCTGGTCATTTCATTAAGATGTGCTACTAATCATTGAAAAGACTGGGCATGAAATACATAAATGGCTTAAATGGCTCACCTCTTCGGCTACCACTAGATTACACAAGAGTATTTTTTTGTTGTTTAAGATCTACAGTAACCACTTCACTCTGTTCTAACCCATATTGTTTCCTTTCATCACACTCTGCCTCCTTTGATTTCACCAGATCTCAAGGCTGACCACTGCCATCTCCGCCACCCAATTCTCAGGCTCATTGTTTTCCAACCTCTTTGCAAGTATCCTGTCCAAGCCCCAAGTAACTCCCTTTTGTCTTATACATTCCATGGTGTGACAGGCAGCACAGCTGAAGAGCTCCTTGAGGGCTGAGCATGGGAATGAGGAAGAAGTGGATCAATTTAATTTATCCTTAAGTGGAAGCATGCCCCGGTGTTACATAAAAGATCAGAACCCTCCCAAAGAAGAAGCCCCTTCCATCGTTGAGAAGGATCCCTAGGAATTACTTCACTGCATAATTAGATTCCTTGTCAAGCTTTCAACCTCACACTCTGTCCTAGTTAGCAATCTATTTTTCTAATGCTCTACTCTAGGCATTTGATAGTATATCTCAGGAAATTAGTCACATAGGAAACATCAGTGTCGCCCAGTGGTGCTGAATGGCCACACTGGCTAAGATGCCATACCCAGTGTCCCCTTGGATTCTCTTGAGACCTTTTCAAAGCCACTCAGGGCAAATCTAAACTTGATTTTGACAGAGACAGCTGAATAAAGTAGAAACACAAAATCAGCCCATAAGAGGATAGGGAACTGGTAGGTAATTTAACGTCGATGCCTCTGATGGTAGGTTATGTAAAAAAATAAAGTTTGGCTTAGTCCTTGCAAATGAAAGAATACTGTGTTTGTGAAGAACAGATGGGTAGCTGTACAATTTTTTACCTTAACAACCTGGGCAAATTAAGGGAGTACTTCTTCTGGGGACCCCACCCTGGATATGAAAGAAAAATGATTTTCAGGTTATTCAGCTTGTACCCTAAGATATGAGGGAAACATTCTCTCCCTTTCCACAAAACTGTAAGTATCTCTTACCCTGTAAGTCACTTAAATATTATTCATGGAAATCTGGGGAACAATTACAACACTCAAACAAGGAATATTTTAGAAAATAATGGTGATTTTTATATCCCTACAGGTGAAAGTTAATTTAGAAACACAGCGGTGAGTTACTAAGACTTGGTAATGGTGTTAATTGTAAGCCTTTGATAAAGGATCTATTTAGGTTAATGATAAATTCAGCCCAGCAAGGGTATTTTCAGAACAGTTATTTTCAAAGAAATACACACATACACACACATATATATTTTGTCTAGTGCAGAATATAAAAATGTGCAGGAAAATGAGATGGGGAGTTTTTATGGAACCATTATGATAGCACAAGACCTTATTTTAGAGAGAAAAGATATCAGTGTTTCAAGTTAGGTTTGCAGTAGGTAGCTAACAATAAAACAGCAGAAGAAACCCCCCCAAAATCCCAGTGCCTTCAAAGGGTGGGACCCTTCTAGTAGCTAGAGGGCCCTTTGTTTGCTAAGATCACAATGGGTGGTTTTAAGGACTGAATTATGTCTTTCAGATTCACTGTGGAAGCTCTAACCCCCAATATGCCTGAAAGTGATAGGGTCTTTGGGAGGTAATTAAGGTTAAATGAGCTCATAAGGGTGGGACCCTAATCTGACAGGACTGTGGCCTTATAAAAACAGAAGAGGGAGATACCCGTCCCCTCACCACTTTCCCCTGCCCACCATGTACAGACACAGGAAGAAGGTGGCCAGAAGCCAAATCAGCCAGCATGTTAATCTTGAACTTTGAGCATCCAGAACTGTGAGAAATAAATTTCTGCTGTTTAAGCCACCCAGTCTGTGGTATCTTGTTATGGCAGCCTGAGCAGATTAAGACAGGTATGCAAGTTTGGAGCCAGAAGCTGGAAGAGCTTGATTTCTCTGACTAAGGGGTTAAGGGTGACAGTGGAGTTGATTCCTGGAGGAAGAGAGGAGCTAGAGAAGTTGCATGCTGTGTTGAGAGGAGAAGAGAGAAGTTATATTGTCTTTGAGGGAAACACAAATATCAAATCAGGATTTATCAAACGTGGGTTATAAACCATGTGATATAAAAAATCTCTTCAGTGTCTTATGAAATCGTCATAAGATATATATATATATGTATATATGTGTGTATATATGTGTGTGTGTGTGTGTGTATATATATATTTATATATATATTTTTTAAGAGACAGGGTCTTGCTCTGTCACCCAGGCTGGAGTGCGGTGGCCTGACCATGGCTCATTGTAACCTCAAGCTCCTAGACTCAAGCAATCTTCCTGCCTCAGCCTCCCAAATAGCTAGGAGTACAGGTGTGTGCCACCATGCCCAGCTAATTTTTAAATTTGTTATAGAATATATGTTGCCCAGGCTGGTCTCCAACTCCTGACCTCAAGCAATCTTCCCACGTCAGCCTAAGATAATTTTTAAAACAACAAGGAATTCTGCATGCGACTGGTTTTTCTCATGACAGTTGATGAAGGCTTGGATCTCTGAATGCTTGGCAAGGGGCTGTGAGAGCATCAGCTAGACAGAAAAGGGTTAGCTGGCATCTGGGCCACACAAGCACACTGTAGAGACAGTTAAAATGCCCCAGACACCATTCCAACTCTGTGTTGTTCTCTGGAGAAGTTTCCTAGCTTTGTCACGTATAGAGAACATTTTGAAGAAATGAGGATCAGATGATGGCTTCTAATGTCTAATCTTCCATTATCTGTGTCAATTTGAGAAATGACCAAATTTCTATGTAACAGGTTCTCTATTCAAAAAAGGGTAGTAATAGTTACTGTTGTTTTTCCTCCCAAAAGTATTAGAATAAATAGATAATATATGTAAGACTGCCCTTTTGAAAGGTATTACTCATTTGTTTTCTACTTTTTATTTTGAATTAATTATAGATTCACAGAAGATTGCAAAGATAGTACAGAGAGATTCCAGGTACCCTTCATCCAGTTTCCCTCAATGGTTAATCTTACAAAACTATAGACAATACTGAAAGCATGGAACTGACATTAGTGCAATGTGTGTATATAGTTCTGTTTTATTTTATCACATGTAGATTATACATATGTAAATGTATATTAATACATAACCATATTGGAAACCAAGACACCTAACTATTACATCAATGCAAGGTTCTCCCAGATGCAACTCCTTTATAGTCATATACCCCCCACCCCCCGACCATTCCAAACCTCTGCCAGTAATTAATGTGTTCTCCCACCTCTATATTTGTCATTTCTAGGATGTTACATAAATGCCTTTTGAGACTGGCTTTTTCACTCAGCAAAATGCCCTTGAGGTCTATACAAGCTGTTATAGCAATCACTTGTTTCTTTTTATTGCTGAGTAGCATTTTATAGTATTGCAGGACATTTTGGTTGTTTTCAGCTTTTGGGTGTTACAAATAAAGCTGTATGGATAACCATGCATACGCTTTTGTGTGGATACAAGTTTTTATTTCTCTGGGATAAATGCCCAAGAGTGCAATTACTGGGTTATATGTTAGGTGTATGTTTGGTTTTTAAAGAAACTGTCAAACCACTTTCCAGAGTGTCTATAACTATTTTTCATTTCCACCAGCAATGCATGAGAGATGCTGGTTCTCTGTCTGCTTTCTAGCATTTAATATTGCCATTGATTTTTGAAACTAATTTTTTAATAGTATAAAATGTATTCACAATTTATTCACAATTTGTTTTCAGGGCAAACCCCAACATCGACAGCTCCTGGAGTAGGCACCTATATCTACAGTAAATAAAATCAACGTTTCTGTTGTTATTTACCATAGGTATGGGTGCCTTTGTCTCTTTTGTAGGTCAAGGTCTCCAGGATTTGAGGGGGGATCTAGTCTGCTGGTAAGGCTCGGATTCACATGTGGTTTGGGGAAGCCCCAGGATCCAGCCAACTGTGATCTGAGGACTAGGGAAGTCTGAGCCACTCTGAAATGCTGCAGAAGAGGCACACTGGCTTGAGGGTCTCAAGATCCCTGTATCTACATTATCTGAAACCAAATAGAAAGGCCATAGCAGTCCAAACTATGCCTACCTTCAAATGGTCCCAGATTCTCCTCCCGACACACATTAGTGTATACTCAGCACTTATCTGAATGAGGGCACTGGGGTGACTTGTCCACAGTGTCATGCTTGGGTAATTATGATTTACTAACAGCAGGCAGCACCCCTAAGGATTGCATCTTGCAAAGACAGCAACTCTCCATGACTTTGGAAGAAAATCTAACAATATTAAAAGCCCCTTGGTGCACTAAAACTGAAGTTGTGTAATTTGAGCCAATTTTTGTTAAACTGTAAGTGTTTCCTTTGGGTCTGACTGCTGAAATTTTGAATTTGCTGAAAGGCCACGTAAGCCATCTAAGGAAGGATTCCCTTGTCTTCTGCTGTTTTCTGAGCCTGGTTCTCCAGTCTTCGTGACCATTCCCTGAGCTATCCAACAGCCTTCCAACAAATTCCTGTTGAGTTAGCCAGAGTTGCTTTTTGTTTCTGGCATCCAAAAATGGATGGAAGGACCACACTTAAACATTACATTATGAAACACAGGAACATTCCAAAAAGATTTTCCAGAGTAAGAATGAAATGGTGCAGCGGAGATGGCCAGTTGCCTCCCTGTATCCACTCTACACTGATTTGTATTCTCCCTGCTGCTGGAAATAAACAGCTACTCTACATTTCCAAGACTTTCTCTGTCTTGAAATTCTGGTCAATGAGATTCAAGTGGATTTGTGTGGGACTTCCAGGAAGGTTCTTTCTGGGAGTACAGACATATCCTTATACATCCTTCCCACTTTGTGCTGCCTAGAATGTAACCCTACAGTTGGAATGTGCTAAGAATGGAGGAGCAGTGAGATAAAAGGAATTGGGGCCTTTGATGATGACTGCTGAGCTACTACATCAGCCCTGGACTGCCTCTATCCAGACTTCTTTCATGTGATATAAAACAAACTTTTATCTTGCTTATGCCTTTGTTAATTTGGCTTTTCCTTTTTATCTAGTAAATTCTTTTTTTTTTTTTTTTTAGACAGAGTCCCTTCCTGGTTCAAGCAATTCTGGTGCCTCAGTCTCACAAGTAGCTGGAATTATAGGCACCTGACACCATGTGCAGCTAAGTTTTGTAATTTTAGTAGAGATGGGGTTTTGCCATGTTGCCCAGGCTGGCCTCAAACTCCTGAGCCCAAGTGATCCACCCACCTTGGCCTCCCAAAGTGCTGGGATTACAGGCATGAGCCACTGCACCCCGCTGTCAATTCTAATTTTTAACTAAAGTGAAGAAATGGATTCTGGAGAGAATCTGGGGTCCAGTGGTTTCCTAGGATTCAGAAGAATGCACTAGTTGATTTCCAGCTTCTACACTTGTATCTACTTCAAAATTGTGGTAGCTACTAGCTCTGTCACTACATGTTGTTACTTAATATGCTAATACATTTTGATAATACTATTTTGAAACAATTGATTTCATTTATAATCCTATTTATTTCACTTTATGTATGTAAAAACATTATTTTGGGAAAAGGTCTGTGAGCTTCACCACTTACCAGAGGGATGGATGGTCACAAACCCCTGCTTGACAGGGTCACCTGCAGTGCTATCAGCATAGGAACATACAGTTCTTCACATGAGCACCAGAGCAGGAAACTGCCATATTTTAAAGCCCATTTCCCCATTTTAGGATCAGGTGCATAAGATAACATACCAGGTACAATGCCTGGGACACAGAAAGCTCTCAGTAAATGCCTGACTTCCCTTCCTTTTCTGGTGAGCTTGAATGGAAGAGTTCAGACTTCAATTCCACGATAATTGGCTTAAATTCACAGTAGGGGAGGTAGCTCCTCTGAGTTCACTATACAAACCTCGAAGGTCAGCGTGAGAATGTTGAAAAGTGTTTCCCAGATCGGCGCAGAACTCTCAATCCCTCAAGAAAGTAAATAGATGTCTTTGGGGTCTGTGGGGACTATCTGTACCCTAGCTGATAGATGCCTTCCCTACAGGCTTCATATTACCCCTATTAAACAAAGAGGATGGGGAGACAGACAGGAGGCTGGGCTGGGAGAGCTGGTTTGTGGTCATGTTTCAGCACATGAGACTTTTCAAACACTTGCTTCTGGGTACGATGAACAATGAAACAGATGCATTCAAAGAAATGGCCATGCACTTAAACACGTGATAATTTTTTTTTTTAAATTTCACATCTACTTTTTAAGCCTTTAAAGACTATATCATCATTGTTTCTTTGACTGATGCATCTTATTATTGCATGGGGAAAAGTGAACCATCACTGAAGGAAATCAGAAGCCAAGGGTTCTTTCGTTGAGATGAAATAAAAGATTGATCCTAAAATTAACAAATTAAATTAACAAATTAAGAAATAATACTGGTATAAGTCAATGTACCAAATCACTTCCCTCTGTCATGTCTTACTCTGACTCTTGAGCATAAAATCATCAGGGCTGTAACACTCAGTGAAATATGGCAAAGCTGAGAGGGCAGGGCTCTGGGCCACCTGGTACCTGCCTGTCCTGGCTGGGCTGCTGAGAGGAACCCCAGTTATCATGTGAGGCCTGCCCTGACACCCTGGAGTAGTGGGCACAGGACACTTTGGCATGCCTTACAAGTTCTGTTCCTATACCTCTAATCTTTCTTATCCATCCCCACAACTTCAAATGACATTGAGAAAACATGGTTAGGAAAAGGTGAGTACAATCTTTTAAATATTCCACTTTTTAATTCTTCCTCCCTGACCCAAATTTCTGTCCCAAATATGAAAATACGAGACTATACTTAATGAACATCTGTGCCAGGCACTGTGCAAAGTAACCACTTTCTGTATGCCATCCTTTAATACAGCAATTGTAATTTTTTTTAATTTTACTTTGAGTTCTGGGATACGTGTGCACAATGTACAGGTTTGTCACATAGGTATACATGTGCCATGGTGATTTGCTGCACCTATCAACCCATCATCTAGGTTTAAAGCCCCACATGCATTAGGTATTTGTCCTAATGCTCTCCCTCCCTTTGCCTACCCCAACCAACAGGACCTGCTGTGTGATGTTCCCCTCCCTGTGTCCATGTGTTCTCATTGTTCAGTTCCCACTTATGAGTGAGAACAGGCAGTATTTGGTTTTCTATTCCTGTGTTAGTTTGCTGAGAATGGTGGTTTCTAGTTTCATCCATGTCCCTGCAAATGACATGAACTCATTATTTTTTTATGGCTGCATAGTATTTCATGTTGTATATATGTCACGTTTTCTTTATCCAGTCTCTCAGTGATGGGCATTTGGGTTGGTTCCAAGTCTTTGCTATTGTGAATAGTGCTGCAATAAACATACATGTGCATGTGTCTTTACAGTAGAATGATTTATAATCCTTTGGGTATATACCCAGTAATGGGATTGTGCAGCAATTATATTAGGTTATACTATTATTGTGCCTATTTTACAGATGAGGAAACAGAGGACCAGAGAGCCTAGGTAACTGTCCTAAAGACGACAAAGCTAGAGAGGGCAGAGGTGGCTTGGAAGTAGGGCCTTCCCTCTAAGCCCATGCTGTTAACGACTGCACTGACTGCCTGTCTCCAGGATCTCTGACATCTTGCTGCTGCGATAGAGCTTGACTCTGGTGCTGCCCATATAACCCGCAGAATCAGCTGGTAGTTGATGCTGGAGGTTAGAGTCGTCAGACTCTCATTATTTCTATCTGGGAATGATAGCACCATGGCCTTGAAAAGGGGTGTTTATATAGTACATGCCCCTTGAATATTAAATTACCCAACAGACAAATGGAGGATTCTGATTTATTGGGTACAAAGTCATCAAGATTTTACAGTATTGTTTTAATACCTTGGTTCTGTCTCCTTGTCTTAGCTTCTATCCTTTTTTTTTCTTTCCTCTGACTTCTCTAATCTCAAACTTTAGGCAGGGTTTATGCTTTTTAGTTCCTTCTCCCTCTTCTTTTCACGTAGCTCACATTTGGGCTGCTCTGATAATCTGGGTATCTCAGGTAGGATGACCTGATAGCAATAATAGCTGCCATTTTTGAGCATCAAATACGCACTGGATGTTCTAACAAGATTATTTTGCTTAATCCTTCCCACAATGCTGACTAGGAGAGTGGGCTGGATCAGACTGAAAAGCTTTGACAGGGCTCACAGAAGTAGCAGGTCTGAGACTCAAAATTCCTCTCACTTTATACCTCTTTCCCTTGGCCACAGTGCATTTCTTCTTGTGGACAAGGAAGCTGACTTTCTTCTTCTTTCTTGTCAAGTCTCTGTCTGGTTGAGAAATCAGGAATGCTTCCCTGCTTCCTTCTTTAATTAGACAGCTATTGCCTCTCCTGCCAGCCAAAGGAAGTAGGGACGTTCTGGTAATTTGGACAACCTTGGGAATATATGTATTTTTAAGTCTGGACATCTCATCATGGCTGGAGAGGTAGGGTGGGGTAAGTCTGGAGTTTTTGGGAGCCCCTAGTTTGGCTCTACAACATCTGTAGTGAAGGGCTGGCCAGATAGAGGCCATGGGCTATTCTAGGGGCTAGATAAGGCCCAGTGCGCTGTGGGCTTTCAGAGCTGTGGCCTTTCGTGCTAAAATGAGAACTTTCCCATTTAGCTAATTGAACGTCTTTGCTACACACTGTAATGCACACAGCAGGGGAGAACACCTCATCTGATGCGCACATGAATTTAAAAGGAAAAATGATGACAGAGGGTTTAATGGAGCGGACAGTGCCGCAGTCCAGCAGCAACTCCAAAGCCTGGGCTAATGAAAGCTCTCAGCCAACAGTGGAAAGTGCCTGTGATTCAGCTCTCTGTTCCCATTTCCCCTGAGGCACTGGGGCTTCCATTAAATGCTGATGTGCCCTGATTATCACAGAGTGTGGAGAGAGAAAGGAAGGGCAGGAAGGCTGAAAGAGAACCTTTCCACCTGACCTATCTGTTCTTGAAGGTACTGCTTATTTATTTCGGAACCAGTAGCCAATTCCCACTATGGGTCAGAAGGCCTAGGCTTGAGAATGGGTGTTGCGTCAAGAAGAGCCAAATTTTCTCGAACTCCTGGCTTTAGGCAATTCTCCTGCCTCGGTCTCCCAAAGCACTGGGGTTACAGCTGTGAGGCACTGCACCCGGCCACGCCAATTCTAAATACCTATTTTCAGCTGTTACAGGCACCTGATTTTTGAGGCAAGGGTATTTCCTTCTGGGTTTGTTGCTCTTCCTCCTCCCTTGCTCTAGTAGACTGCTCTTTGCCATGGAGGAGACACAGACAGCCCAGAAGTTCCTGAATGGAGTGGTGGCAGGGAAGGTGCTGGTATGACCACAGCAAAGTGCTCTGCCTCCTAAGGTCTTGTCAGCACTGGGTAAGGTCCATTCATGTTGGGAACCTTCAGATGTTAGCAACCATCTGTCTCCGGGGAAAATTTCAACTCTGACAGCAGTGATATGAAGAGAAAGCACCATCACTATTCCACACTGGTACAAAAGCCAGGTCTCAGCAGGCCAGGTGGACTCCACTGTCCACTGAAAACCCCTGGCCATAGCCCATGTCTTAACTCACTAGCCCTTAGAGCAATCCAATCCCCTATTCTAGTGTCTAATTTCACAAGAATCCTTCCAGATTTCCTTCCAGAATCCTTAGTGACCCACTCAAGGTCTACTTTGCATCAGAGGCTTGTAAGCGGCCAGAATTCCAGTCTCACAGCATCAGGCTCAGGCTTTGTGCACTGACTGCTCTGTCCTAATTACTAAACGGCAACACCCGGAAACAACGAACACCTCTGTCCACAAGCCTGTGTGTTATTTATCATTTGAAATACACTTGCCGTGTGGATGCCAATTATCCATTCCTTCTCTCCAGAGCAAAGCCTGTTACCAATATGAGAAGGCTGAGGTCCTGGTTCTGAGTCACTTTATTACACTCCTGTGTTCCTTCCCTGCAGGGTGCAAATTCAATGCACAGGGAGTGGTGGGCACTCAAAGGCCTCCTCAGTGAAAGAGGACAGAGCAGCAGGGGTGGACCCGCTCTTGTTTCTGTGGACTATGGCATCATTTATACAATGCAGATTTCAGAGGAGAGATATAAGCCTTTCTTTTTTTCAGAGGCTACAGGGAAAGTGGATAGACTTTTAGCCCCTTGTCTATTTTAGGCAAAGTTAAAAGATGTGTCATTGAAAAGAAGAGATATCTAGATGTCAAAGTTACTTTTTAAGTGTGATTCTAAAACAGATGGACAGGTTTTTGCGTGGATGAAACCAACAATATGGAAACTCAAACACTGAACAGGTCAGGCTCACTGTTCTCCTTATTCTCATTTGCATTGCCCCACTCCCACCCAGTACATACCATCAAGTTCTAGGGGCCCAGTAGAAAAAAAGACTTCTGAGGTCACCCCTTGGGCCTTCCATGGAAAGGAAGCCAAAGAATCTCAAACTTGGCTGCACATTAGAACCACCCAGAAGCTTTAAAAACTATTGATGTACCTTAACATAATCAAGGCTATCCATGACAAGCTCCCAGCTAACATACTCAACGGTGAAAAGCTAAAAGCTTTCCCTCTAAGACCAGGAAGACTCTTGTCCTTTCTATTCAGGATAGTACTGAAAGTCCTAGCCAGAGCAATTAGGCAAGAAAAGAAATAAAGGGAATCAAAATCAGAAAGAAAGAAGTAAAATAAGAGCATGTCTCTGCAGATGACATGATCTTATATATAGAAAATTCTAAAGATGCCACCAAGAAACTGTTAGAATACATGAGTTCAGCAATGTGACAGCATACAAAATCAAGAGACAAAAATTAGTTGTGTTTTTATACACTAATAATGAAGCATTTGAAAAAGAAATTATTAAAACAATCCTACTTACAATAGCATCAAAAAGAATAAAATAGGAATAAATTTAACAAAGAAAGTAAAAGATCTGTATGTTGAAAACAATAAAACTCTGATGAAAGAAATTGAAGATGGCAAATAAATGGCAAGATATATTGTATTTATGGATTGAAAGAATTATACTGTCAAAATGTCAGTGCTACTCAAATAGATCTACAGAGTCAATGTAATCCCTATCAAAGTTCCAATGTCATTTTTCACAGAAATAGAAGAAACAATCCTAAAATCTGTATGGAACCACAAAAGACCCTGAATAGCTAAAGCAATCTTGAGCAAGAAGAACAAAGCTGGAGACTTCCTGATTTCAAATTATATTACAAAGCTATAGTAATTGAAATAGTATAGTATTGGCATAAACACAGATACATAAACCAATGGAACAGAATAGCCCAGAAATAAACCCATGCTTATACAGTCAACTGATCTTTGACAAAGGCAGCAAGAGTACCCCATAAGGAAAGGATAGTCTCTTCAACAAATGGTGCTGGGAAAGCTGGATATCCATACGCAAAAGAATGAAATTGGAACCTCCTTTTGCACCAGAGATAAAAATCAACTTAAAATGGATTAAAGGCTTAAATGTAACTTCAGAACTATAAAACTGTAAAACCAGTAAAGCTTTAAAACTGTTTGTGTATACATATGTACATACGCACACACACACATATATGCACATATGGGAACATTGTTCAGCCTTTAAAAACAAGGAAATCCTTCCCTTTGCAACAACATGAATGAACCTGGAAGGCATTATGTTAAGTGAAATAGGCCAGACATGAAAAGACAAATATCACACAATCTCAACGATATGTGAAATGTGAAAAGTTGAACTCATAGAAACAGAGAGTAGTTAAGAGTGATTACCAGGAGCTGAGGGATGGGGGGAGATGTTGGTCAAAGGGCACAAATTTTCGGTTACAAGATGATAAGTTCTGGAGATCTTAAATTCAGCATGGTAACTACAGTTAATAATATTGTATTGTATTATATACTTGAAACTTGCTGAGAGTAAGTGTTCTCATCATACACACACGAAAGATGTTAATTAGTTCGATTGTGGTAATCATTTCACAATGTACACATATATCAAACCTTCAAGTTGTACACATTAAATGTATATAATTTTTATTTGTCAATCATACCTCAATAAAGCTGAAAAAAATAAGAATAAAAACTCTCAATGCTGCGTCTCTTGTCCAGAGAATCTGATTTGATTGATGTGGGGTCAAATTCAAGCATGAGTGTTTTCAGGGTATGGGGGAGGTGGTAAACATACTCAAAAGTGTTTGTGAAAAAGTGTAATATTCATATAATAACATGCACACATCTTAAGCACCCACTTTAATGAATTTTACAATTCAAAACTTCATTTAAAAACTCCACCCAGCTCAAGATACAGAATGTCATTAGCACTCCAGAAGCCTCAGCACAGGATTTTTAAAATTAAAACAAAAATTAAAACTCTTCAAATTGCAAGAGTATAACAATGACCTCGGCAAAGTTATTTTTAAAGTTTTTCATTGTTAATTTTAATTTGTGGACAGAACTGAATGAAACATATGTTTTCTCGCCACACTTTTGGCCATGGAAATCCTTTAGAAAAGCAATGGCATAAGGTTTTCATATTTACATTACTCATTTCCTAACCAGGTCATTATTTCTCAAGGTGTTGTCAACATAAAAGTTGATGTCAGCCTTCGACATTTAATTTTGTTGTGTTGCCATTGTTTTTGCAACTTTTCATGTATTGTTTATGATTCCCAACTTTCCCTCATTCCAGTTATATATGAATTAATCAGCCGTTGTAGCTATAAACAAGAAGTATCTGAAGTGTACTTTGGAAAAAGCAAGGTGGAGATCATGCTTATTCTTTGTGGGTTGGCACTGACTGACTGGTGGCGAGGCAGGAGAGAAAATCTGGAACCATCCAGAGTTCAAGGACAGGGATGTGTGAAAGGCAGAGTTGGAGGAATTGAATCCCTAGTGAGAAAGAAAACTAAAAATAAAAAGTCATGCCCGGGCTTGGTGGACACATGTAGGCTGCAGAAGCCAGTGCGAGTTATGAGTTTAAGAAGGCCAGCAGGTGAAATTCTGAGTGATATGATGGGAAGGGAGGACCAGGAAAGAGACAGCCATTAACCAGGGAGACAAGGAGCTCCAGAGAGAAAGCTCAGCCATAGCCAAGGAGCAATGCTTTCATCAGAGGTTGAAAAGAGAACAAGTCTGGCCTGAAGGCTGGCTAAGAAGGAATCCAAAAAAAGAAGAGAGAGAGAGAGAGAAAGAAGCACTTTAGCTGCTGTATAAATTTGCCAGGTTGAGCCCTCCGTGAGTAGCTGGCAGAGATGATAAGGGGGGCAGCACTTCTGGCTACCTACCTGGCGCAGCCCTTATTTGAATATGCACAAAGGGTATGAATGGATAGACTAGCAGTGGCTATGAAGCAATGATGGGTAAAGCTGGACTCTGCATTTCCTATTCACATTCTTAAACATAGTTCCTATAAAACAATTCCTGAGTGGCTTTTCCACTTGAACCAGCAAGCATGAGTTAGATGCTGCTCTACCGAGGAAGGTTCTGAGGGTGGCAGAGGTCCTGAGATCTCAAATTAAAAAGAAAAAGCTTGAATTCCTTGAATGGTGGCAGAAGACAAGCCTCATGGTGGATATGGGGACCTGCCTGTATGAGGGCGTCTCTGGCCCACAAGTGACCAAAGAGTTTAAAAATGAAAAACCCACCACTTGAGCTTGGTACCCTGAACTCAACGTCAATAACCAATTCCTTATATCTTCCTTTTGTTGTTGTTAAATATGATTTCAGTTTTCATGTAACTTTTCAGGTTCATCAAAATAAAGTGTGACATGATTTTGTAACTCAGCATGTTAAAACTAAGTTAAAAAACAAATTAAGTATATCTAAATACTAAAGTCTATGTCTGGTTTTAGCAATGAGTCAGCTTCCCCAAGGTTGTTCTCTAACAGAACTGTGTTTTATAATGAAATATTACCCTGTTCTAAAACAAAAGCAGAGAAATAAAAAAAGAGCACAGAATGAGTTTTTGAAATCTAATTTTTTAGATTAGAGCAGACAGTGAGTTTCTGAAGTCATGTGGTTTTAATTTATACAGTATTTCTATTTTGCAAACTTTAGCCTGTTTGGGCACATGTGCATGTGTGTGTGCATGTACACACACACACACACACACAACCAGAACACTTCTCTTCCCTTTCCTGATATATTGAATTTGATTTCTGGATTCAGTTGACCTTTCCATTCATTTCACTGCTTGTAGATGAAGCAACTTGCAGCTTCTGACTTCTAAGGGGGAGTATTGCTCAGAAACATGCAACCTGTACAGGTTTCTGAGGTGGCAGGAACAGTAAGAGCTTAGGAGAAATGAAGGAGGGGATATGGGAGTGTGGACAAATAGAGTCACCTCTAAAGTTCTGCAGTTCAACAGATGATACAACAGGAGTTTTCCTGCTCCCATCCCAGTTCTGAGTTGCCAGAAGGCTGATGTGGAGCTGATCTTTGGACTGAGCCCACAGGAGTTGAGTAAAGGCACTCCTGTGTGTCTGATATGTATGGCAGTTCCAAGAACAACTATAAGTCATGTTGTCTTATATGCTGCTGATGATCTGTGTATCCTCCCACCTCCACTTAGGGTAGGAGAGGCAGAGGGGAGAGGAATCCCCAGCATTGACAGCACAGAAGAAACAAATGAAAGAGATTACTTTAAAAACAGTAAACCGCAATAGTACACTATGATGCTGTAATTATAATAAGAAACATAAGTGTTGGTCATCATCCATGGTTCGTGACACAGAGCTCCTAATTCCTGGGAATTTCCTGGGTAATAGGAGCATCTTTTGTTCTAATGAGACAACTGTTGGTGGGCTCCAGAGTGGGGCTGGTCACCAGAAAGACCAAGCCATGATCATAAGCTTGGAGCGTTTAGCTCCACCTGCATCCTCCAGGAAGGGGAGAGGGGCTGGGGATTGAGTTAAAAATCAATCATACCTAATCATTCATGCCTATAGAAACTTCTATAAAAATCCCTGAACTATGGAGTTTGGAGAGCTTTTGGGTTGTTGAACACGTGGAGGCACTGGGAGGGTGGTGAGGTGGAGAAGTCATGGAAGCCCCTCACCTCTTCCCATATACCTTGCCCTGTGTTTCTCTTCACCTGGCTGTTCATCTACATCCTTTGTCATATCCTTTGCCATAAACTGGTGAATGAGAGTTGTTTCCCTGAGTTCTGTAAACCATTCTAGCAAATGATCAAACCTGAGGGTGGGGGGTATGGGGACCCCCCATTTATAGCTGTTCAGTCAGAAGTTCCAGAGGCCTGGACTTACAACTGGCCTCTGAAATAGGGGGCAGTCCTGTGGGACTGAGCCCTTAATCTGTGCCATTTGACTCTAACCCCAAGTAACACAGTGTCAGAATTGAGTTTAATTGTAGCACACCCAGCTATTGGAGAATTGGTCAGTGGGAGAAAATACCCCACACATTCTGGTGACCAGAAATGTTGTGAAAGCATGGTAGGGGGAAACATTTTTCCCCCATTATGTTAATATAACCAGAAGGGCATCTGACACAGTTACTTTATACAGATCTCTACGCAGTGGGGAAAAACTCCTGGATACTATGAAAGGGAGAAACATGAGTATGAGTAGTTTTTCTCAAAGTAGCCCTTAGAAGAGAGGAAGAAGATGGGAATGGAGCCTGAAGCAAAATGAAGCGACTGCCCAGCTGGTGCAAGGCCAGCCTCTTACCGTAGTGCGGGATGATGGCCCAGGCCATGGCAGAGGCATAGATGCCACCGATCATCCAGAACATGCAGAGCCAGCTCAGGTGTTCACCCCGCTTTTCCCGGGCCAGCACTTCAGCAAAGTACGAGAACACAGTCGGTATGGCTCCTCCAATCCTGCCAAGACGTACAGAGAATACATGAAATCAGGGTGTGGACAGTTAATGTGAAATGCAAAGGGCAGAGCCAAAGCAAACTCTAACAACACATGCTTTCTCCCTATCCCAGCATATCAACAAACATATTTTCTATTATTTTTACAACGTAAAAATTATAGTCTCTATATTTAATAAAGGTTTATTATCCCTCCAAAAACTTGAACCTGCAATTAAGCTATGTTACCAAGAGGTGGCAGTGGTGTTTGTCTCAGGTGATTTATAGAGCTTAACATGAGATTCCGTTGGCTTTTCAGCTTATGGTTTATGTGATATTTATAAAAACTTACATTGACTTCCTATAATCTAGTGAATATTTTAATTAACTTGTTTTTAAAAAGAGTTGCTGTGCCATGTCCCACTCATGATGTGGGGACTTTGGAAACAGCTTCAAACACCTCTAGGGTACTATCTGTAATCTGTATTTACTCACTGCTATCCCACAGCAGCACTAAATTAGGTTAATGGGTTGACAAACACAGGATGAATGGGGTCATTTCCAAGATTAGCTCTAGTCCCAATCCAGTAGATAGTACTGCTAAACAAGTAAACATGAAAGGGACACTTGTAGAAAAAAATAAGGAGCTGGTAGTTTAGATATCAATAGAATGGAATATAATGCTTCCTTTCAGTAGAAGCTAGTTATAAGAGCTGCTGATTGAGCTCTGGGGAGATGACAGAAACAGTGACCTCTACCCAGGGTAAGGGTGCTCAAATGAGGGTTTATGGAATCAAAATAGTGTTCATTTTTAGGAGATGGGCCAAGATTTCATCACAATTTCAAATAGGTCTTAGCCCTAAAACTTTAGGAACCACTGCCTGAAAAAGCAAGGTAGTAAAGAAAAATATTACTATCACTCCAAGCAATATGTGAGTTTTAAAGTATTTGTTTAAAAAGACACACAACATAGGTACATGGTTGAGATGACACAAAATCTAATACAGTTAGCAAATAGGCACTGATTCATTTTTGTTCAGATTTCTGTAAGGTAAATTGCTATTGACATTTCATGCAAATTTGATGTCAAGGAGTAAAGCATGTTTATTTATTCAGCAATAACTGATTTTCTTAGAGCCTTTGATATGATAAAGAAGTATTGGCAGTGTCCTTAACAAATACAATTTAGTGAAAGGTCATTTTGGCAGCAAACTAGTGTACCAAATAAACCATAGGATTTACAATGTCATCCCGCATCAACTGGTAGGTGAAAATACAACACCATTTCATGTATTTGCCTCTGTTTAAAGTGATGCCATAGTTACCCATCAGTGGACATGGGAAGACCACTTAGGCTGGTGCTTTCCAATCTATGGGTTGCAAAATTTACTTTAGTAGCTATAAACAGTAAACAGCATTTTAAAAAATGAGATAGTGATAAAATATTTAAGTGCAACCTAAGTAATAAGGATAAGCATAAGTATCATTTCACGAAATTCGTGTTATAAACATATTTGTAATGTATAATGTACATATATAAAATATATAATGGGTCGCAGTGTGTTTCTTAGTGGGAGTTCCTGTTCAAAGAGTTTAAAATTCACAGACTTTAGGCATCTATATCAGTTTCTCTGGGCTATGACAGCGGTGGTTCTACCTAAAATTTCTAGAGGTGTGACTCAATCTGTCTTCAGATTGAGCACCATCACACACAGACGCAGCCAACCAAGTCCAAGTCCATAAGCAAACCCTCAAACAAGAAACAAATGCATGTGGTGGATTGTTTCAGCTCAGAGCTGGCTCTATACTGCACCATATTAGACTCATACACTTCTCTTGTCTGGGATTCTTGAGGCGCTCATATAATATATAGCTAGTTGAATTTTATTTTATTTTGTTTTAATTTTTTGATGGAATGCAGATAGTAAAATTGAAAGACATCATTTAATTAATCTTCTGTGCCATGAGACTCCACCAGGCTGTCTACAAAGACCACTGGGAGGCTGAAGATCACTTGAGCCCAAGAGTTTGAGGCTGTAGTGAGCCTTAAAGGGCCACTGCATTCCAGCCTGGGTGGCAGAGTGAGACCCTTTCAAGAGGTAAGCTGCATGCTTGCTTGCTATCTGTGATCATTAAACGCCCTGAAAACAAATACCACATATCAATCATGACAAAAAACAAATGTGCGATTTATTGGTACAGTAAGCTAGTTGAATTTTAAAACTCAACAATATTTTGAACAGATTTTAAGTGGTTTCATTATAACACACAATTCTAGTGTGAAATAAAATGTCTGTGTCACAAATAATTTTATGATACTCCTGTTTTTCATTTGATGTGAAGAATCCGTTTCTCTGCACCATAAAATCCCAGCTCCCTACTCTATGGTTTCACTTCTCAAGGCATAAAAATAGTCCTAGTTTTTACTGACTTTTCACATCCTCATTAATGTTTCATCAGGACTCTGGACATCCTGTTAATAACTATAACTTAAATTCCGTGAAGGCACAATTGTATGCCAGGATATGCCAGCACCCTCTGGACCAAGATAAATGTACTTTGGTGTGGCTATAATTTCTTTCTTTCCTTTTTTTTTTTTTTTTTTTTGCAGTGTGGCTATAATTTCAAGTGGAAGACTATAGATTTGCCTGTTAGTTTTAAACAAATCATTGTTACATAAGAATATACCAAGTTGTAGGGGCTTCTAGGCAATCCAGCTGGTTTTTATTCAATGCCTCTTTTTCACATGGTTATTTTTTCTGGATGTCTCTCAATATTTGTAAAGCAGGCTGCAAGGAACTGCTAAGGAATACTAAGGGATAAGTGAGACTGAAGAATTAGAGAAGGCTTCTATTTAAATTCTTTGCAAAGTTATTTAGATTCAGCAATATATAAAACAATCCAAGCATTCACATTTCTTATTGTGGGCTGATCATCTACTTTGGGGAAAAAATTACTCCTTGTACTACTGTGATGTCCTTTAAGCAGAGAAAAAACTATTACTATTACTATTACTAGTGTTTCACACCCCATATACCCCTTGAAGGTGGGGACTATATCATATTCATTCTTGAGTCCCCATTAACTGGCCCAGGGGACATGTGCTAAGTGTCCACGCAAAATAACTGAATTTTCCAGACTCTTCAATGTTGTAGTTGGCATACCAAGTCTCCTGGAGTAATCTGTTCTGATGATTTAAGTATCTCCAGTGAATAGAAAGATACACCTCACTTTGTGAACCAATACAACCATAATAGAAGTTGAGGGTTCTGGACTGAAAGTTTTGACAGCAATGGAGCCCGCAAAGAGTTCCCAAGTTGCTCTATGCCTTAGTTGCTGTGGTCACCTCTTGACCAAATGACCTGATGGTCCTTGTCATGGAGAGAGCTCCCTTGGAACTGCTCAGAGGATACTGGGCAATCCCACTGGGCATTCCAGGAGCTTCTGTAACACCTGTGAGCATTTCAGAAAAAGGTTGCAGATGCTATAATGATCATCAGAAAAATATTTAGGGAAGAGATAAAGCAAGAGCTTTCAGGTCTTACAACATAATTTGATTCCTCTGATAAATTTTGAAGATGAGAAAAATCTGCCACTCCCCAGCCCCCAAATCTCATAAATTAAAAAGAAGTTTCCCATTATGATTCTACCTCAATATTGCATGTGAGGGGTTAAAAATTTCCTTATTTGTTGTTTTTTGTTTGTTTATTACACTGAGATACAATTTCTGAAAATATACGAAGAAATAAAAAAATTAAATGAAAGTCCTTAAATCCTCATGTATCAGTAGGTCTTAAATAGAGTTGACTTTGCCCCCTCTTTGCTCTTTGCAGATGTCTGGCAACTTCTGGAGACCTTTAAGTTGTCATACCTTGGGGGGTGCTGCTGGCATCTAGAGGGTAGAGGCCAGGGATGCTGCTACACACCCTACAACTCACAGAACAGCTCCTTACAAAAAAGAACTATCCAGTCCAAAATATTAATAGCGCTAGGGTTGAGAAACTTTTGCAGTGGGGGACTAATGTGGAAAATATAATTGGTTTTATATAAAAGTCTATAAAATAAGACAAATATATTTTACATTAACTGATGGGAAACACATCCTTAAATCCAGTTAACATGGAGAGCTTAGTGTTCATTATATAATGATCAGTTAGTTACTGTTGAAATCTGCTCAAGTTCTTTTTTTTTAAGTTATATTTAATGGAATGTTTACATAAATGAAGCAATGAGATCAGAGAGGCTTATAAAGAATTTTTCTCAGTATTGGATATTAAGTCTATTTTATTAGCTGTCAAAAATGTCAAACCTTAATTATCCTTGGTAATAAGAGGCAAAGAAGGAATAACAATAGAAATTCACACTCTACATAGGTGTGAGATTAGCCAGATTCAAAATAACTTAATTCGTACAAACGAAATAGAATGCTAATATTTGAAATTTCAGAGTTGGAGTTATTCCTTAAGTAATATTAGTTCTCGGTTTTTGCAACTTTAATTATCCAAATATAAAGAAACTAAAATATTCTGTATTAAACACATTCCTAGAATGAATCAGAACCTCCCCAATCCACAGGCAAGCAGACCCAGACACACACACACCACACACACACACACACACACACAACACCTCAATAGGTTTGCACACGACTCAATACTAGGCATCTCGTAAATATCATGAAACATATTCATTTATTTTCCTCAATAATCTAAGGCAAATTCACAAGTGGTATATTGTGTAAAGCAAAGAATGTGTTAGCATTGCAGACAAAATTTCTCCTCTGTTGGGAAATGTGAGGCACACAAGTTAAATCAGTTTAGCACAGCAGGATGACAGAGTATGCCAAGTCTGCCTCTCTGCACAAACCACACTGGGAAACTGGAAAGCCTGACTGCCTTAACCCTGTGAATTTCACAGCCATGCCTCATATTACTCCAGTTCAGATGGCAACCCAGTGGGGATGATGTTTGTTCCCATGCTTCATCACACTGATGTACGCACGCAGGCTGTTTCAGGAAAAGGTGGGGAGGGGTTCAGGTTTCTGCAATGCAAGAGGGAGATTACAGATAAAAAGAGTAACTATACTCAAAATGGCTTGAAGCATGGCATTTTCGAGAGAAATTATGGAATGTTTGATGATTCTTTGTCTTGAGAAGGGATTCTACTGAATAATTCTGTTCTGCTTTAATTTTCTATCTAGCATGTAACAAAGAATAATTCATTCTAACTTATTTCACAATATAATTGTCAAGCAGTCCTTTACCTCAATCTTCCATTTCCCATTTCCATTGGAAAATGGGGCATTCTGCAAGAACATAATTAAGGAGAAAGTTGAATAATTATTGTAAAGTCACATGTTCAATACAAATAATAAACAGAGGGCAGGGTCTACCAAGAGCTGACTCTGGCAGCTTTTATAAGACAAATATTATAGGATTATAAAAAGATTAGTGAATGGTCTGGCCTATGTCAGGAATCACAACTACAAATAACTTGCATGCAAAATATTCTTTTAATTCTTACTCGGAATCAACAAAAAGGAGAGAAGACACTGAATTGTCAGGCAAATTGCACAACAATTCAGAACCAATTTATTATGTTATAAATTGGACCCAGAAATAAGGGATTAGAACAGCAGTCCAAAGATGAACCTTTCAGTCTCTTCCACTTTATGAAAGTAAATAGAATATCACAGACCTTGGGGAGATTGTTCAGAGGCTTAGATGAAAGAGCACAGACCTAATGCTCTTTCTGAATAGGCTAGGTCAGCACAGAAAATAAGGTTGCTGTATAGATCAGAAGGCACATGTTTGCTATCAGTGATAAAGATAGAAATGGGAGAAAAACACATACTGGTAACTGAACTCATCATCAAATCAAGAACAAGAATTTCCTGTGCCCAGTGGCAATGCCAAAGGATGGATGATTTGGGTAGCTTTAGTCCTTCAATTTCCAAAGCCACAATTTGAAAAATAATATTCTTCAATATATGAAGTTGCCATTTTCTAAATATTATGTAAACTATGAGTAGAATAATGAGTAGAAAAATTGGTTATTTAAAAAATACTGATCTTTAAGTATATAATTTGTGGGAAAAACTGCATTGCTAAGAAAACAGCTGCAATTCAGCTCCCTTAGCCCTGGTCTGCTACCAGATTGGTGGCCTAACCCCCTAAAACTGTAGAGGTCCATGCATCCACAGTAGCAGACTTAATACCACTGAGGAAAGTGGCATAGTCATGGATCAGGACTTTAATACTGTCTTGAAAAAAAATTAGCTATTGATAGAGTTGGAAGAATGCCTTCCCATAGCATCTAAAGGTGACATGAATAAAGATGGCAATGATCATTATGATGTTCTATAATAAATGATAAAACATGTAGATGTATCTAGCCTCTTGCTGTATACATTTTCTCATTCATTCCTGCACTCATCCTCACACCCACCCTTCATTTACCCATTATCCACCCATTATCCCTCTATCCACCCCCTCACCCAGTCAAACTCTGGGCCAGGCACATCACCAGTTGTTGGAGGTACAGGCATGAAGCACACAGATTCCTGCTGTGGGCTCCACAGAGTGAATTCTAAAGAGTGCATATGGCTAATTTTTCACAATTATACACTGTGGGTCTGGAAGATCTTTTGTTCTGTTCCTTCTCCTTTGTGATCAATAGTACCTTTGCCGAAGGGTATACTGGGAAACAAAGTGTGTCCCAAAGGTCAGCCTTTTTGTTGGAAAGTAAAAAGCATTGCCTAAGACAGTGCTTTCCAATAGAAAATGTGAGCCACATATGTAATTTTAAATTTTTCTAGAAAAGACATTAAAACAAAACAATCATGTAAAGTTAATTTTAATATATATTCATTTAACCCAATATATGTAAAATATTATTTTAACATATAATTAAAGGAAAACTATTGAGATATTTTCCATTCTTTTATATGTTCTAGGTCTTTGAAATCCACTGCTATGTATTTTACACTTACAGCACATCTCAACTTGGACTAGTCACATTTCAAGCACTTGGTAGCTACATGAAGCTAGTGGTTACCATGTTGGACAATGCAGCTCTAAGAAAACACTCACCCACTGTTTACAATTTGGGTTTGAGGTTATTTTTGGATTAAAGATAATCTTGACTGTTGCCTCATTTTACATATCGGGGAAGGTCTTTCCATTCTGATGCTCGGGGCCAGAGATATTTTTGGACTGATCTGTTCAAACATGTATGAGCACATATCATGTATACTTGTGCCATATGAAATCAGAGACATTTCTGGTTGAGTCTGAAGCACAGCACAGCCTGATGGTTATGAGCATGGGCCCTGGAGCCAGACTGCCTAGGTATGAAACCTGATTACATTACTTACTGTGTGACCTCAGATAGGAACTTAACCTCTCTGTACTTCAAATTCCTCATTTATAACGCATAGTTAAGATATATGAATAATGCATGCATCTTTCTCATCGGGTCACTGATGAGAGCCAATTTTTACTAGTATAAAGTGCTGAACACAGCATCTCTTAAGGGGCAAGCACTAGAGAGGTATTCGATAAAATACATTTTAAAAGTCTTAAACAATTTTAAATGACTGCATTTTTCCAATATGATTATTTTAAGTAAAAGACTACGTTGAAGGGAAAAATCTCATAGCTCAGAATCAGACTAAAATTCAGAAGACTTGGGAGTCTGTTGAACATTTGGAAGCAATAATCAATCCGTGCCTCAATTTTCTTATAAAAAAGGCACACCATTTTTATATGACTAATTATTTAAAACAACTGTGGAAATAAATGGGATGCTACATATAACGTACTCTGAATAATTCCAGTTAATGACGATGATTTCTATAAAGCCAAGGTATTCTTACTGTAACTCAATACAGCTAATGAATGAATATTGCAAATAGCTATGAAGTACACATTTGGTAGGTTCTATTCACAGAGGAAGGAATTACTATTCTTTAATTTATGATATACAGATACATTGAAATTTCATTTTAATTTCTGTTGCTGTTATATTTTTCTCCTGACCTTCCTGCTTAGCAATGCCAGGCCTTCAGTGGAAAGCTCCCGACTCTGATATTGCCTGGCATCCAAAGTACTATCATTCTCGTAATTAACAGTGACTGGATACAAATAATTTAATTCAGGGTCAAATGAAAATGAATCAATGGTGCCAACTCCATTTCCCATCTTTCTAATTTTCTGTAACAAAAGAGGGGAGGAAAGTGTCTGTTTCTTGGTGTGAGATTCGTTTAGGAAAGTGATAGACAGATGAATAATTGGTGATGTCCTAGTCCTCCTTCCCACGAAACACTGTTGTCCCCAGGCAGGAAAATCATTCATTGTACTGAATAAACATTTAAAGTCACACACAATATGTCATCTGGACATATTTGTGTTTCTAAGAAGTTATGCTCATGACTTGGTTTGATGAATTAAGAGGAAAGTACATGTGGAGACAATAAAATATAAACTCAAGAAGATCTCAGTTTAAAACAAGAACTTGATCAGGTGCAGCAGCTCATGCCTGCAATCCCAGCACTTTGGAAAGCCAAGGCCAGGAGGATTACTTGAATCCAGGAGTTTGAAACCAGCCTGGGCAACATAGGGAGACCTTGTTTGCACAAAATATTTTTAAAAATTAGCTGGGTGTGGTGGCATGCATCTGTGGTCCCAGCTAAGGATGCTGAGGTAGGAGGATCACTTGAGCCCAGGAGGTCAAGGCTGCAGCGAACCATGATCACACCACTGCATTCCAGCTTGGGTGACAGAGAGAGATCTCATCTCAAAAAACAAAACAAAACAACAAAATAAAATAAAATAAGAACTCCTTCCAGTCCCCTTTGTATGCAGAAACAGTGCTGCTAATGATGCTTCAGCAATGAAATAAGACATAGCAACTGGAAATCTGTAGCAATTTTGATAAAATCAACACACAGGTAAACCTTGGATTCAGAATGTACAGTTTACTTATTTACAGAGTTGCAGGTTTAAATTGACTTTAATTGCAATTTAAGTCCTAGCTGAATTACTCCTGGTCCCACCACTGCACCTCAATCTGCAAAATGAAAAGTTTGGACTCTCTGACCTAGAACTTCTCTTTGTTCTAAAATTCCTAGTAAATGAAGTTGATGGACAGGCCCTGTACCAATTAAATGTAGGGATTCTGTACCAATGTGGGGATTCTACCAGCTGCTGAGTAGGTCTGTTCCAATTATGCAGTCCAGAAGTGTGGAATTAGGCACGGGATGGATTCAGTGCCTGACTCACTGGGCCCACTGTGAAACAGACCTGAGCTGAAACACCATTGATTATCTGCCTTCCATAAGTCCCTGCTCTGGCTGGTTGGCCACAGTGACATTTGTGTCTCCTGGAATTAGTGTCAGTTTAGAGCCAGTGTCCACAAGCCCTGAGAAGTCTGATTATTTCCTTTCCCCCATGTACACTCTTCCTGGTAAAAGGCCTTCAGTCCCTTTGGGGAAGCTGGGAGAAAGATTAACAGTATAAATATTTAGCTGTGTACCAAGATCCTTCTTCAAGGAGGACCAGCCTCCCCTTCATTCAGTTGGTTCTGGGTCTGTAATCCAGCTCCAGTCTGGGAATGATGGAGGGGACATGACTCTGTTTTTATGATGCAAGTTAGGTTTTCATTCACTTGTCATAGAAGTTTTCTACTTATACACTTATACAGATCAAGTAAGAATTGAGTAGACTTCCTATCTATTTCACTTCATGGGTAACTAGCCAATGCCACAGATGGCTGCAAGTCAGACTATGCTGGTTGCTGCTTGAACTCCACTGTCTTTTACAACACCTACTCCCACCCACCCTGCCATGGGCAATTAAGCGATGTTGAGCAAGATGACAGTCCCAGCCCTTTGGAATTTACATGCTGGTGTAGGAGAGAAAGAAGAACATAAAAAGTAAATATTTTCAGGCATCAATTGTACGTACTGCCAAGGAGACAAAACAGGAAACTGTCTGAGACCCATTGGGTGTGTGGTCTCAGGAAACGCCTCTGGGAAGCTGTGAGTGGGAAAGTCCTGGGAGAAGAAGCTTCAAAGCAGAAAGGATGGCAAGTACTGTACTCCTAGGAAATGCGTGGAGTGTGGGGGGCTCTGTGCACCAGAGGCCCACAAAAGAAATATTACCAACATTTTGGAATGTTTTTTCATTTAGTTTTTCTCAATTTAAAAACTGGATCAGATATGGTTGGAGGGAGTTGTTTAAGTCGATACAACATGGTCTTTCATTTAAGGTCTCTAGGATGAGAATCTTGATTCTCTGGCTTAAGTTTTAATAAAGAAAGTTTAAATAAAATGAGAATATATAAAAATTCAGCTGCTTCTGTACTGAGTTAATAAGCAATGGGAATGAAGGGTTTAAATATGACACGCCTTTGAAAACAAGAAGAGCATTTAAAGGGAAATTTTCTTATTCACAATGTTATTATTGTTTTCTCCTTCCTCTGTGAGATTCCCAAGCCCCTTGTGACCTCTTTTCAGGCTCTAATTCTTGGAAGATGGGGACTAGAAGAGCTGCCTGTCTGTACAGACTGTAAGCAACTTGAGGTGAGGGCTCAGCTATATCCATGAAAAACCTTGCATGCTTCCAGTGGGTAGAGTAGGTGTTGCAATGTTTTTTGAGTTGAATTGGAATGGAATTGGAGAAAAAGAGACTTTGATGAGATTCCTCAGAGACTCAGAAACAGAGTACCCAGATAAACTCTAGAGCTGTTGAGAAAAACCCTGGGCCATGAAGGTAGCACTTCACAAAGCAAACAAAAGTAAAATAGCCCATAAACTTTGGTGAAGAAGAAAAATATGGCAATGGTCAATTTTACGTGTTAACTTGACTGGATTAACAGATACCTAGACAGCTGGTGTCTTAGTCCATTTTTGTTGCTATAAAGGAATACCTGAGGTGGGGCAATTTATAAAGAAAAGGGGTTTATTTGGCTATGGTTCTGTTGGCTGGAAGACTGGGCATCTGATGAGGGCCTCAGGATGCTTCCACTCAGGGGAGAGTGCAAAGGGGAGCTGGCATGTGCAGAGATCACATGGCGAGAGAGGGAGCAAAAGAGAGGGCTGGGGGTGCCAGGCTTATTTTTAAACAACCAACTCTCGTGGGAACTAATAGAGCAATAACTCATTCACATTAATCTAATCATGATAGATTCACCTCCATGACCTAAAAACCTCCCATCAGGCCCCACCTTCAACACTGGGGATCAAATTTTAACATGAGATTTGGAAAGGTCAGACATCCAAACTACAGCAGCTAGTAAAGCATTATTTCTGGGTGTGTCTGTGAGGGTGTTTCTGGAGGAGATTGGCATGCAAACTGGTAAACTGAGTGGGGAAGTTCTGCCCTCAGTATGGGTGGGGACCATCCCATCAGTTGTGAACCTGGAGAGAACAAAAAGGTAGAGGAAATTCTGATTTGCTCTCTCTCAGAGCTGGAACATCCTTCCTCTCCTGTCCTGGGACAACAGATGTCCAGGTTCTCTGGCCTTTGGACTCTGGGACTTGCACTAGCAGCCCCCTGAGTTATCAGGCCTTCAGCCTTGGAATGAGAGCTATATTATCAGCTTCCCTGGTTCTGAGGCCTTCAAACTTGTACTGAGCCATGCTACTGGCATCCTAGAATTTCCAGCTTGCAGAAGGCCTGCCATGGGACTCCTCAGCCTCCATAATTGTGTGAGTCATTGCCTTAATTAGTCCTCTCTCATATCTATCTATCTATCTATCTATCTATCTATCTATCTATCTATCCATCCATCCATCCATCTAATCTATCCATTCTTTCCCATTGGTTCTGTCTCTTTGGAGAATGCTGACCAATACAGATTTCTTCCCTCATTTTCCTTAATAACTTCATTTCTCAGGTCCTCTCAGTTGCTGTATCCCACAAAACTCCGCAGAGGTTTTGCCACCTGGACTAAGGTAACTAAGCTCATATGACTTCCCCCTCAGTACTGCCCGCAGACTAGGTACTCACCATTTATTATAGAGATTAACTTGATTTATGCTTGATTTTACTTGCCATGTTTTCTCCCAAATATTTTGTCCCTGATTAGGCCTTTCTGTTTCTTGCATGGGCCAGACTTGAAATTTAAAAGCCAGAAAGGGGTCTCTTTCTGCCTCCTCCCCTGCTGTCACACTGAGGCAATCAGCATAGTACAGCTTAGCTAAATGTATGGGAGGAGGAATAAAGGAGATAAGAAATGCCAAACTATGAGTGAGTGTTTCTAAACGTTATCCTACATTATCTTCTCTACCTTGTACTTTCAATGCATCATCTCATTTGATCTTCACACTCCAAGGTAAGAATGCAAAGTCCTAATTTCTTCTTTTACAAAAGAAAAAGCAGTCAAGAGAGCCTGCGTGACTTTCCTAAGACTCCATGATAAAGGGCAGGAGCAGGGCACACCTGGATTTCTTGATTCCCAGCCCCCAGCAGTCCTGACCTGCTGGTTGAAAAATGATTTGTCTGCAACAGGAATGAGGATGATATCAAGAATACATCTAAGTTGTCTCTGCTTTTATATTGCCCTTGAATTTGCTTCTGGACAGTCCATTGGTTTGGAGTATTTTGCAGCCACCACAATGGACCTTTTTCTCTACAGTCTGTTGGGATATCCATGTCACAATCCAGATTGGCAATTAAAATTGCCACAATAATTTGACCACAGTCATGTACTTTTGGGTCTTTGGATATTGCTTAAATTTCCCCAAAAAGATTGCAAACTGAAAGGACTGGAAAATTCAGCACCTATGCTGTTAGTTTTCTCTTGATAGGCTAGTGGTATTACATAGATAACAAAAGGGAGAAGGAAGCTTGGCCCTTCCTGGTGGCAAGAATGTCTTATCCTATGGACCTACTCACTGAGAAGGTCCTTTAACAAACAGCCCCAAATAACATCTGTTCTTCATTCATTCATTTCATTCAATCATTCAATCATTCAACATTTAGGTCTGCTGAAACCCTGTGAGTCCATGATCCAAAATCCATCTCCAAGTTAGCAGCGTATGTAGCCAATCTCAGAAACTGAGCACCAAGGGGCTCCCCTGTGGAGAAAAAGCCTCCTCTCCCCTTTCTCCATTGCTACAAAGCAAACGATTGATTCTGAACATTTTTTTTCCCCCAGGAACAAAATATTTTACACTTTCCCAAACTCTCCAGCCATCTTGGTTTACTGAAATGCACTGTCTTCACTCTAAGGAAAGCTCCTAAAATTTGTGCAAGTTACTCAAGTATTGGCTAAGTGCTCACTGTGTGCAGAATGTAGCATATGAGGAGCTATGGGAAATGCTACTATACATAATTTAGAAAGACATGCTATAGTCCTCTGACCTCTTTTCACAAAACTGTATTCTGCTTTGTAGGTTGTGGTATGTATAATCAACAACCACAACTGACAGCTTTTAAAGTTTATAACCCAGCCCCATTGCCCTCACGTTCTTCATTTAGTTTTTAAAATTGTATATTATTCCTACAGATTCATTTTTATGTTAGGTATCTTGAAAAAAAGTCTCTAAGTTCTCAATTATGAATCAAAATTATACATATATATGTGTGTGTGTATATATATATATTAACTTTTAAGTTCAGGAGTACATGTGCAAGTTTGTTATAGAAGTAAACTTGTGCCATGGGGGTTTGTTATACAGATTATTTTGTCACCCAGGCATTAAGTCTAGTACCCATTCATTACAAAAATTTTATACTTTTACTATTTTTTTTTCTTATTGAAGCAAAGTTTCTCATATATTCCTTATTGAACTATTAGGTTTTTCTGTGCTTATGAATTCTTTCAGTATAGTAATAAGTGCTTTAAGCTCTTTAAAGAAAATGACTTCACCATCAGCTACACTATCCCACTGCATTTGGGTAATAGTGCAACTTCTGTTAATTCGACAGAAGTCAGGAACTTACTAAAAATTATGTCTCCAGGAGGCTTTCTACCAAGTTAAATATGCCAAGTTAACATAGATCAATAAAACAGCATTTATTTGAGACACTCTAATCCTGAATTTAAGAGCACGCTTGAACAGTTCAAACCTTTAATTAGCTCATAACAGGTAGGACAAGAGCTATTTCCTACTTACATTAAATTTTCAGAAGCAGCATATATCTGTGAATGTGTTCTACCATAGAAATGGCATTCCATTTTAAACAATACCCATCTTCTAGAAGTAATAATCAGCTACGAAAACATAGGTGTGTGTTCCCTTCGCTCCTGCATTTAAAGGTTGATAATTACATTTCTAAGAACCAGCATTGTGGCTTCCAGGGCTGACATGAGGATGTGGAGGGAGATGTGTGAAGGGATAATTTCCTCCTAATAAGGTTCTCTAGAGTGGAGAATGTGTTCAATTATGAAGAATAAACACATTACTATAAAATATGAAAGAGAAAACCTTACCCGAATCCAGAAAGTAAGCGACAGAAGAGAAAGAAGCCATAACCTTGGACAAATGAAGAAAGGAAGGCAAAGAATCCGTTGACAGACATGCAAATCAGAAGAGACTGTTTCCTTCCCACTTTGTCTGCCAGTCCTCCCCAGAAGAACGCCCCCACCATCATCCCGAGGTACACTATGCTGCCTGCAACACACAGAAAACAGAGAAACACATCAGAGATTGGGAGTCAATGACACATGTAACAGCAAGTGAACAAGGAACAAACTACATTCCAGCATTTTGCATGGGGAAAATTTCCTTTAAAAATATAACCTTCAGGACATAGTAATCAGTTTTCAAGTTGAAGAGTAAGCTCTGTGGACTACCGTCAGCCATAACCAATTGCATGAGCTGATGAGAAGTCATTTCCTTTACCATCGCATGCACAAAAAGACCAAATGGTCATGTTCCAGCCCGTTTTTGTGGGGATGCGTACAGAGCAGGCAGGCATAAGAACTCACCATACAGAACCATCCTTGCATGTGACCCACAGTCAAGTTACCTTTGGTCCAAATGCCCAGCCTAGCACCATGACAGGGCCAAGATGGGAGACCAAGTCAAGGGCTTCCAGGCCACAGTGGAGCCTCCAGACTGCTTCAAATCTCTGCCTGTAGCCAATGACCTGGGCCAATGCCAGACTCTCAAGACCCCTCTCAAGGATTCCATGGTTTCTTTTTCTGTGTTCCATCCTAGAAGCGCTTGTTTTTATGGGAGTTAGGAAAGGTGGGTTTAGAGATTATATGAGTTAATTTTAAAATAGTTTCTAACTCTGTCCATAAGAGAAAACTCTTTTTTTGGAGTCAGGAGGTTAAAGAGAAGGAAAAGAGCTTTAGTGTGATGGGAAATATTAAACTTATCATGGTTGGCTTTGATCACTAAGGGAAACAAATGGAAAATCCAGAGTGGGATAGATGTTCCTCTTGGCATTATTGTGAGTATATACTTGAATTTTCTAATTTACTTTCTTCTAAAAAAACAGACCTTTGCCAATGATGATTAAGAATTTCTTCACCTGAATAAACCATGTGGTCATATTGTATCTGAAGAAAAAAGAAAAAAGAAAAGAATAAAAAGAAAAACAAAACAACAACAACAAAAAATAGAAAACCAGACCTGCCACAGGCCCTGTCCAGAATCTTTCTCAGGATGAAATAATATTCCACGTGGCAAATGTTAGTTCAAGAGGGTTTCTACAAGGGTGAAAAATGTCTAGGAAAGATGGCATAAATAACACATGAAGGTTTGTTATATCTGGATGTGGCACTAAAAAAACTGCTACTTCATCTTTTATCCATTTCTACTTTTTCTGATGCTTCACCCAAGAATCATTTTAAAAGGCACATTCAAGATACTCTGTAGCATTTAAGCAAAAATGTAAAAAAAAAAAAAATTAGTTTATTTATTACTTCAGATTAGTTTGGGAATTATCCTATTTGAACACGTACCCTCAAATTAGTTTGGTAAACACACAGTTAAAGAAGCAATACGGAAAAAAAAACACTTGGCAAGCTCTCATGACCCTCACATCAATAATGCAGGGATGCTGTTTTGCAGATAACTGAGTACACTCAGCTACAGTGAATGGTGAATGTTGAGAGCAATTGTAAAATAAGACAAAATAAAAGCTGCCTTTATTTAGACTGGGTTACTAAAGAGAATGGGGTGGTCAACCTTTGCCTGTGTGGGGAGGGTATATTTTTCTCCATACTGTGGTGCTGACTATAGACAGATCATCCTTCTCAATAGAGATTCCTCATATCATGAGACCCAGTGCGCGTCCTGGAGACAATTTAGAGAATGTATCAGTGCAGTGCGAGGGATTCCAAAAGCAGAAGGATTGACCCAGGGAAATGCCTATGTAGCAGATCTCTTATTTATAGCATAAGAGGCTCAAGTTTGCCACTCATGCCTCTCAGAAGATAACCACAAGCTAAGAAACTTTATAAGAATATCTGTGTCTTTTAAAATGCCTACAAATCAGAAAGTGAGCTTTTATAGATCAGGAGTGGCCTGTGGATGCTGTGATCTAAAGACTTGGGAGTCTTTCATATAGCTCCAGCCCAGGGGACAAAGCCTCCCCCATCCCTTTCTCCTTATGTCCTTCAGAACTGCCCCCATCCAGCCCCTGAGCCCTGGGGTAAGCCACCTCGATGGCAATAGTAAACCAAGATCTCTTGTGGTCCACCTGAATTATCTGACTACAGAAAGCATGAGTAACAGAGAGACAAGCTGCCTGCATTCAATCAATAACCACTTATTATCTTTTAGTGATAATAGTAAACAACAGTGCCTGGTACTACTTTCACTGAGTGAGCATCTGCTTGTGCCAGGCACTCTTTCAGGAACATTCCATATGTTGGTTCACTTAGTCCTCACCATAGTCCCACAAAGTGAGTATTATTAAGCCATTTTATAGATCAGAAAACTAAGGCTCAGACAGATTATTCAACTTGATCTCATGGAGAGTAAGTGGCTAGCCAGGGTTGTGAAAAGAAGTTTCTCTGACTAAAGTCTGGGGGTCTTTCTCAGGACTGATATTCTATTTCACCAGGCTCAACTGCCCTGGCCCTTCCACTGGGAAGTCCTGGACTTTCCCTTGATCCAGCAACTAAGGGGTTAAAACCTGATGCTACAGGGTAATACTTAGAGCTATAAACACGTTATTTTGATTCCCTGGCTATCCTTGTTATTAATTATTTTGAATATTGCCATTGTTCTTCCTGCTAAACTCAACTTGGGAACCCCTGTTATGTGCAAACCAGAAACCAGGTGATGTGAAGCAAGGTCTTTAGTTGGGTGTTAATTTCTGCTTGAGCGCAACCCTGTTGTGTTTAAAGAAAGTGCATCTGAGATCTCGGGGCAAGGCAGGTTAACCAAGATTCTTACTGTGCCCTAGACTCTCACCATCCACTGCTTTCTGCATTCCTCCTACCACCCTTTCCCTAAAGGCATTTGGACTTTCAGACCCCTGAGAATACGGGATTTACGGTCTGGGGAAAGTGGCTTATCAAAAACAAAGGCAGTGAAACATCTATGGCCTCCTGGGATCATAGGATCAGAACAAAACAATGCAGAAGTGTAAACTCATGTACCTGTGCTCCAAGTCATCCAAATTTTCTTCCTACTCTGTCAGGACGGCTTAAGGAGCTTGTAATTCAGAGGACACAAACGGATACAAAACTAAATGAGCCCAAGCCTAACCATGTGGTGTGCACCCCAACAGCAGTGTAAATGGGAGCAGAGGGGCAGGAGGTGGCCACTAATTCTCACATGGCCTCTGGGAAGATTTCACTAACAAAAGAACAACAGAGGGGAATCTGAAGGATAAGAAATATTTCAAGATGGTATTAAATTCCTCCATGACTGACACAGTTAGTATAAAAAATGTCATATCAAACTGTGTCTTCACTTGCACTCTGTTTAACAATATTTTTAAGATCTAAAGGTAGTAATCTTTTGTGACTACACTTAATTTGTATTGAAAAGTGAACTGTTCCGTTGGGCATTCTGTGGAAAGAATTAATCCTACCCAACAGCTTATTGGAGACAAACACAGCACAATTAGAACATTCATTTGTGGATCGTGTGATCTAATTAAAGCCAGACAAAGCTTTAAATGTTGGCCAAGGCATCAGGTGAATAATTGTAACCACTCTGGGATTGTCAGACATAAACTGTACTTCCTTCCCTGTTTGCATTCACTTTTCCTCTCTACCTTCACAGTGTTATAATGGGCAGTCCTTGAAAACTCAGAGCAGAGATCAAGCTCTGGACAATCGCCAGCCTTCTCTGCTCTCTGTGCCTTGAGATGCTGCAGAAGGGCAGACTTAAAACGTATCTTCATCCAAAGCCCCTCGTTTTACAAGTGAGAAAATTGAGATTCTCAGAAGCTAGAACTTGAAATCATGTCTTTTAGATCCTCACTTCTCAAAATATGACCCCTGAACCAGTAACACCAGTCCCTGCTCCCCTGCCCTGGGGAGCTTACTGGAAATGTAGACTCTCAGACTCTACTCCAAACCCACTGACTCAAAGTCTGCATTTGAATAAGACCCCCAAGTGATCTGTGCACACCTTAGAATCTGAGGATGCTTTCCAGTAAAACAGATAACCTTTCTAATACATTTTTAACATAAAGTTTGTATTTATTTAATCCATGCTTGAGGGGAGGAGATGAAGGCTACAGAGTATTTTAATTCCAAAGATGTGAAACAGGCAAGACCTGCTAGATGAGCTGGAGCTCTCAAAAGGGCAAGCAGGAGCTGTGGAATTAGAAGTTGCTCACCTCCCCTGGGACCTGCCTTCCACAGAACTAGAAGCTGACTTTCCATTCAATTCCAGGAGAGCAATGTTAAAAAAGGCCAGGCTGTGACTCTTGTATCCTTTCATGAATTTAGTGAAGACTTTAATTCAGCTGGGCTTTCAAGTTGAACCTGACCTGAGAAATAAACTCAACTTACTCTTCCTATCATAGTGCTGGTGAAGGCCATTCCTGATCAGTCCAGGTTGTTAGTCTTTCAGAAGACGACACAAAGGCCTCAAATATGGCTTCCTCATTAAGGTAGTTTCTGACATGAAGGCTGGTTCCATTTTATCTAATCATACCCTCATTTTCCCTGATAAATATCACATTTACATTTCTGTCTCTTTGCTAAGCTGCTTTTGATTCTTTCTGACAATCCCTAAGGGGACATGTCTTTTCCCTCAACACCATTTTAAACCATATTTAAACAAAACAGAACAACTTTAGGAAATGATATATAGTGTTTTTCTCATACCAACTTTTAGCCCCTCAGTTTTTAAAAATTGTTTTAAGTACTTCAGCTACTCATGGCTAATACATTACTCTAGAATTCCTTGCACCATTTATTTATAAACTGATTTTCAATGAAAACCATTCTGTATTGGTATTCCGAATTCATTGATGATAAGGTGTGGGCCTGTGTCCCTGCCCAAATCTCATGTCAAATTGTAATTCCCAATGTTGGAGGTGGGGCCTGGGAGGTGATTAGACCATGGGGGTAGATTTCCCTTTTGCTTTTCTTGTGATAGTGAATGAGTTCTCACAAGATCTGGTTGTTTAAAAGTGTGTAGTACCTTCCCCTTTTTTCTCTTTCTTCTGTTCTAGACATGTAAGACATGCCTGCTTCTTTTTCTCTCTCCTCCTTCTGTTCCAGACATATAAGACCTGCCTGCTTCCCCTTTGCCTTCCACCATGATTGTAAGTTTCCTGAGGACTTCCCCAGCCATGCTTCCTGTACAGCCTGAAGAACTATGAGCTAATTAAACCTCTTTTCTTTATAAATTACCCATTCTCAGGCATTTCTTTATAACAGTGTGAGAATGGACTAATACAGAAAATTGGCACCAAGAAGTGGGGCATTGCTATAAGGACACCTAAAAATGGGAAGCAGTGTTGGAACTGGGTAATGGGCAGAGGTTTGAGCAGTTTGGAGGGCTCAGAAGAAGATGGGAAGATGAGGGGTAGTTTGGAGCTTCCTAGAGGCTTTTAAAATGGTTGTTACCAAAATTCTGATTTCAATAAGGACAGTGAATTCCAGGCTGAGGAGGTCTCAGGAAATGAGGAACTTACTGGGAGCTGGAGCAAGGGTCACTCTTGCTATGCTTTAGCAAAGAGACTGGTGGCATTGTGCCCTGCTCTAGGGATCTGTGGAACTTTGAACTTGAGAGAGATGGCTTAGGATATCTGGTGGAACTAATTTCTAAGCAGCAAAGCATTCAAGATGTAGCCCGGCAGCTTCTTTTTTTTTACTTTTTATTTTTCCAAAAGTTATTGGGGTACAGGTGGTATTTGGTTACATGAGTAACTTCTTCAATGGTGATTCGTGAGATTTTGGTGCACCCATTACCCAAGCAGTATACACTGCACCATATTTGTAGTCTTTTATCCCTTGCCCCCACCCACTCTTCCCCATATATATAATATATATATGTTATATATTATGTATTATATATAATATGTTATATATTATGTATTATATATGTTTATATACATATATGTTTATATACATATATGTATATATTTATATACATAATATATAAAATACATAATATATATTTTATTATATTTATATTATATATATATCATGTATGTTTATATGCATGAGCAAATAAATGACCTGAATATGTATATGTTTACATATATGTATGTTTATATACATATTATATATAACATATAATATATAAAATACATAATACATATTATATTATATATATTTTATATATATATCACATATGTTTATATACATGAGCAAATAAATGACCTGAAACTGGAATTTATATTTAAAAGGGAAGCAGAGTGTAAAAGTTTGGAAAATTTGCAGCCTGGCTATGCTTTAGAAAAGAAAAACTAATTTTCAGGGGAGGAATTAAAACAGGCTGCAGAAATTTACATAAGAAGAGTCAATTGCTAATAGCCAAGACAATGGGAAAAATGCCTCAAAGGCATTTCAGGGACCTCGATGGTATCCCCTTCCATCAAAGGTCCGGAGGCCTAGGAGGGAAGAATGGTTCTGTGGGCCTGGGCCAGGCTCAGGGCTCTGCTGCCCTGTGAAGCAGATACTGCTCCCTGCATCCCATCTGCTCCACCTCCAGCTGTGGCTCAAAGGGGCCCAGGTACTCAGGCTGCTGCTTCAGGGGGTGCAAGCTGTAAGCCTTGGCAACTTCCATGTGGTGTTAAGCCTATGGGTGTGCAGAGTGCAAGAGCTGAGGCTTGGCAGTCTCTGCCTAGATTTCAGAAGATGTATGGAAAAGCCTGGATGTTGAGGTAGAAGTCTGCTGCAGAAGTGACACTTCTAGTGCAGGTTACTTCCTAGTAGAGGTTCATGGAGAATGTCTACTAGGGCAGTGCAAAGGGGAAATGTGGGGTTGGAGACCCCACACAGAATCCCCACTGGGCCACTGCCTAGTGGAGCTGTGACAAGAGTGCTACCATTCTCCAGACCCCAGAATGGTAGATCCACCAACAGCTTGCACTGTGTGCCTGGAAAAGCCACAGGTGCTCAATGCCAGCCCTTGAGAGCAGCTATGGGGGCTGAGTCCTGCAGAGCCACAGGGGTGGAGATGCCCAAGGCCTTTGGAGCCCATCTCTTTCATCAGTGTGACCTGGATCTGAAACCTGGATGGAGTCAAAGGAGATTATTTTGGAGCTTTAAGATTTAATGACTTTCCTGCTGGGTTTTGGACTTGCAGGGAACTGTAGCCCATTTCTTTTGACTGGTTTTTCTGTTTTGGAATGGCAGTATTTACCTGATGTCTGTACCCCCATTGTATCTTGGAAGTAACTAACTTGTTTTTGGTTTTATGAGCTCATAGGTGGAAGGGATTAGCCTTGTCTCAGATGAGACTTTGGACTTTTGAGTTAATGCTAGAATGAGTTAAGATTTTGGGAGACTGTCAGGAAGGCATAATTGTCTTTTGAATGTGAGAAGGACATGATATTTGAAAGGGACCAGAGGCAGAATGATAGGGTTTGGGTCTATGTCCCTTCCCAGATCTCATGTCAAACTGTAATCGCTAATGTTGGAGGTGGGGCCTGGTAGGAGGTGATTGGATCATGGGGGCGGATTTCTCCTTTTCTGTTCTTGTGATAGTGAGTGAGTTCTCATGAGATCTGGTTGTTTAAAAGTGTGTAGCACCTCCCTCTTCTCTCTCTTCCTTCTGTTCCAGACGTGTAAGACATGCCTGCTTCCCCTTTGCCTTCCACCATGATTGTAAGTTTCCTGAGCCCTCCCTAGCCATGCTTCCCGTACAAGCAGAACTATGAGCTAATTAAACCTCTTTTCTTTATAAATTAGTCCATCTCATGTATTTCTTTACAGCAGTGTGAGAATTGACTCATACAATTGATAATATCCATGAGGTGACAATCAAACTTACTTTTTATATGCAGATCTTCTTAGGTTAAAACAAAATTTTTGAGTCAAAGAAAAATAAAAGTAGATTTTTGCTGAATGAAAGGACATTTCTGGAAATGGTTGAATATAATAATATGGACTATCAAATTAAATAAAGCTTTATTAGTCAAATAATGCTTCATTTTTTTTTAGATGTTATTATTCCTTTCACAAGAAGTAGGTGCATTTATTTTCCCAAAGGTAGAGTTTCTTCCACAAATCTGAGGTATGTCTACAATAGAGGCCCACTGACACACAATCTCTCCTTGACCAAACCCCAGTCTTTGGACCTCTCTTCTCAACTAGACTATGAAGTATGGACTTCTGTGTTCATTTCTGCATTGCCCAATTTTAGCAAGAATCCCACCAAGTCAGTGAACTGCCGACTCTAGATGGCTGATTGTCTTCAATATCTGATCAGATCCTCTAGGCAATGTCTGATCACCCTGGTCTGTCAATCCAGTTAGGTCAATTTACCCAAAATCTCCTTTATCCCTGATGTTTCCTCTTGGTAATTTTCTGATGAGACTGGGTGCATTCAGGGTGGTATGGCAGTAGATCCCTCTTGGTAATTTTCTATTCACTAACTCTCCCACCCTGGTCCTTGGCTCTAAATTCACACTTTTCCTTTTTGTATTAGGAGTTGAGCCTGATCTCTCTTCTCTACTGCAAAACCAATTGCAGTGGTCCCTACACCTCTTGTGATGGTCCTGACTATCCTTTAACAAGCATTACAAATAACTTTCCCTTTAACATCACTTGGCCAGTTTTCATTTCACCAACCCAATAAAGTAACCAACCCTTCCACAAACACACCAAAAATCATTATTGAAAGTATTTTCCTTTCACTCACCCATCTTCCTTCTGCTTCCACCAGCAGCACTTTATGCTTCTCAAGAGTTGCGTATGTTTGTACCCAACTTTTTAATGCTAATTCTGTTTGTTATTAATTATGCATTTAATTTAACACCAATCACATAAATAGTGAAATATGAGTGTGAAAGGAAAGGGAGCTATTTCTATGAAAGTGAATGTAAGAAAGACTTGAGGAAGATGACTTGCAAAAGAAAATCACTGCCATGTTAGCAATACAAAACAAAAAAGACAGAAAAATCATTAAGATGAAGGGTCCTGTGCTTAGATTGAGGCACATGTGTTTTTAAGGTCTCACTTCACTTTAAAGAAACTTAAGACTAAAAATCAAAGCTGCCGAATGACTGTAGTGACGCAAAGAAAACAATGGGGAACTTGTTTGAAAAGCCCAACTCAAAGGAAAAGTCTCACTCTGCATCCAAAGATGGTCAAATGAATGTATGCTTATATGTTAAAACCATATTTACATACATATTTATATTTTTGCATGTTTTCCTGCTTTTACCAACTTTTCTACTAACCAACTAATTACCAGACCTGATTTAGTCAGGTAAGGGGGTTTCTACCATGCCTTTGAAGACCCCTAAGGTATGCTTCGTGCTTAAAGAAATCAGCCACTTGAATAGTCACTGCAAATTGGTTTGTCTTATTACTAAAGGCAACACTGAAAATGATATCTTCTTAAGGTCAATTCTAGGAAGCCAAGGGAAGACCACACTCAGCCAACCATTTTGGGGTTCCAGGAGCAGGGACAACAGGGCAGCAGCTGTGAAAGCTTACACATCAGTGTAAGCTCCCTCTCTCCTATTTCCTCAAAGAAAGAGTCATTTTTTTTTTCATTTTATACTAGAAAAATCCCTGGAATGAGGGCTAAGTTACCCTGGACTAGTTCTAGTCTCCCTCTAACCAGACTTAGGATCTCAGGCCAGTCTTCTAGCTTCCTTCTGTGTCAAATGCTTGGTTTGGGCTAGATGCTGGGTCAATTAGTCCTGCAAACTGTTGGCTCAGCCTTTCCTTTCTGTCTGCATGGGGGTGGGAGTGGGGTGCCTCCCTCCCTTGTTGGCCTGTTCTGGACCCTCCCCACCCACTCACTGATGTGTAAGCTTTCGCAGCTGCTGCCCTGTTGTCCCTGCTCCTGGAACCCCCAAATGGTTGGCTGAGTGTGGTCTTCCCTTGGCCAGACTCCATCAGAGTCCATAGAAGGCTGACTCCAGGGGCCACTGTCCCTCTCCAGCTGTCCCTGCCCCCCACCCAAGATGCTATGTAGGCTGTAACATCTCCTTGTTATCCACAATTTGCTATTTTTTGTCATTACTGGTTACAAATTCTGTCTGATTAGAAATGATAGCATGAAATCTCAAGCTCAGTACTTGTTCTATTAAATTCTTTTATTAATAGTGCTGAGAAGTAAACCCATTATTAAAGTAATGGGGGTTAAGATGGGGGAAGAAAAATAACTGTTATTATTTTTTAAATCAAATGCAGTATCCTTAGTCTTTATTCCACTACCATTTACCACTCTGAACTTTGGGTCAGACAGCAAACAGTTAAGAGCCTGGGCTCTTAGAACAGATGGCTTAGATCTGAACCCTTCCCCTACCAGTTCCTAGCTGTGCAACCTAGAGTTACTTAATTTCCTTGTGGTGCCTCAGTTTTCTCCTCTGTAGAGTGGGGCTAATAATAGTACCTACTTCACAGGGTTTTGAGAGATTAAATAGGATAAAGTACTTAGTACCGTGTAAAACATACAGTTGTTCAATAAGCAACAATTATTATTATTTTTGAGATGGGGTCTCACTCTGTCACCCAGGTTAGAGTGCAGGGGTGTGATCTCAGCTCACTGCAACCTCTGTCTCCCAGGTTCAAGTGATCCTCCCACCTCAGCCTCCCAAATAGTTGGGACTACAGGTGTGTGCCACCATGTCCAGCTAATTTTTTGTATTTTTGGTAGAGATGGGGTTTCACCATATTGCCCAGGCCTGGTCTCTAACCCCTGAGCTCAAGCAATCCACCTGCCTTTAGCTCCCAAAGTGCTGGGATTGCAGGCGTGAGTCACTGCACCCGACCAACAATTATTAATATCACTATTAGCATCAGGTAAAGAGAAAAGTGGAAAAATAAAATAGTGATGGAAAAGAAAAAGCAGGAAGAAAAGAAGATGGCTCTGGAATGGTAGAAAAAGTGAAATGACAACTTCTCACCTTCCTTAACTGAAGTTCTGAAAAGAAGACACCTGAAACGGCACTGAAAGAGTAATCTAATTTTCTAAATCCCAAAGACACATTTTTCTGCAATTTGAAACTATTTAAATACATAATTAATAGGCTTCTAAAACTGATCCCTCCCTTTTTTCAATTACTATTTTTAGTAGCCACAGGTAGGGGCCATTATGTGTTCAAAAGCATCTATGGACTTTCACAAAATCAAACAAAAGCAAAGAAAGTAATAACATCAAAGGTATATGTACAAAGGGGGAAAACCTTTCTAATTTGCATGAGAGAATATTTACAACAAAAGCCAGCTCATCTTAGCTAGAAAGAACTGTAAATATCAGATGCAGTCTACAGCACATCTTTGACTTTTACCTTAGGAAAGCCTGACATTTAAGTTTGCTGGTTCAGGCAGAGACCAAACATGGGCAGGTAACGCCATGTCAAGCAATAGTGCTAATTGTTACGTAAGTTCACCTGGGCACTAAAAAGCACATGCGGGCCTAAGATGCTTTTCCTGAATCCAAAGAGCAAACTGTAGAAGAAGAGTCCTAATAATGAAGCCCAATCTATTCTCTAATGTTGTTCCTCAAATGGCTGTTGTACAGCATGCCCATTGGACAGGGAGGAGACATTACAGTGTTTTGTGCATGTATGGCTCTGCAGGCCCCCTTGTTATTTGAAGCAATTTTTTAAAAAGTCTTAGGAATCAAGAACATTAAAGCGAGTCACCTTGTGGTGTACCATGGACATCACATATCAGTTCAACAACAATGGGATCCCCATCTCTTGCGAGGTTCTCCCACTCCAAGTTCTGTGCTGAGGGAGAAAAGTGGTGAAATGCTTTGGCTCTCTGTCCCCACCCAAATCTTACCTTGAATTTTAATAATTCCCATGTGTCAAGGGTGGTTCCGGGGGAAATAATTGAATCATGTGGGTGGTTCCCTCATTCCATTCTCATGATAGTGAGTGAGTTCTCATGAGATCTGATGGTTTTACAAGGGGCTTCCCGCTTTGGTCAGCACTCATTCTTTCTCCTGCTGTCCTGTGAAGAGGTGCCTTCCACCATGATTGTAAGTTTCCTGAGGCCTCTCCATCCCTGTGGCACTGTGAGTCAATTAAATGTCTTTTGTTTGTTTGAGAAAGAGTCTTGCTTTGTTGCCCAGCCTGGAGTGCAGTGGTGTAACCTTGGTTCATTGCAACCTCTGCCTCCTGGATTCAAGCGATTCTCTTGCCTCAGCTTCCTGAGTAGCTGGGATCACAGATCTGTGCCACCATGCCCGCTACTTTTTGGATTTTTAGTAGAGACGGGGTTTCACCATGTTGGCCAGGCTGGGATCAAACTCCTGATCTCAGGTGATCTGCCCGCCTCGGCCTCCTCAAGTGCTGGGATTACAGGCATGAGCCACTATGCCTGGCCAATCTCTTTTCCTTATAAATTACTCAGTCTTGGGTATTTCTTCATAGTAGTGTGAGAAAGGACTAATACAGTAAATTGGTACTGGATAGTGAAGCACTGCTCTAAAGATACCTGAAAATGTGGAAACGACTTTAGAACTGGGTATCAGCCAGGGGCTGGAACAGTTTGGAGGGCTCAGAAGAAGATAAGAAATGTGGGAAGGCTTGGGACTTCCTAGAGACTTATTGAATGGCTTTGACCAAAATAGACAATGAAGTCCAGGCTGTGGTGGACTCAGATGAAAATGAAGAATTTCTTGGGAACTAGAGTAAAGGTCACTCTTGCTATGCAAAGAGAATGGTGGCATTTTGCCCCTTCCCTAGCGATCTGTGGAGTTTTGAACTTGAGAAAGATGATTTAGGGTATCTGGTGGAAGAAGTTTCTAAGCCACAAAGTGTTCAAGAGGAAACAGAGCAGAAAAGTTTGAAAAACTTGCAGCCTGATGATGTGATAGAAAAGAAAAACTCATTTTCTGGGGAGAAATTCAAGCCTGGTGCAGAAATTTGCATAAGTAACAGGAGCTGAATTCAATGGTGATTTCCCCATTGAATCACCAGGACAATGGGGAAAATGTCTCCAGGACATGTGAGAGATCTTCATGGCAGCCTTTCCTGTCACAGGCCTGGAGACCTAAGAGGGAAAAATTGTTGGGACATGGTGCCCTGAATCCCAGCTGCTTCAGCTCCAGCTGTGGCTAAAAGAGGCCAGAATATAGCTCAGGCTATTGCTTCAGAGAGTGCAAGCCCCAAGTCTTGGTGGCTTACACATTGTATTGGGCCTGGGGATGGACAGAAGTCAAGAATTAAGGTTGTGGAACCTCTGCCTAGATTTCCAAGGATGTATGGAAACTCCTGGATGTCCAGGTAGATGTTTACTGCAAGGGCAGAGCCCTCATGGAGAATCTCTGCTAGGGTAGTAAGGAAGGGAAATGTGGGGTAGAAGCCCCCACACAGAGTCCCCACTGTGGCACTGCCTAACGGAGCTGTGAGAAGAGGGCCACCATCCTCCAGACCCCAGAATGGTAGATCCACCAACAGCTTGCACCACGGGCCTGAAAAAGCTGCAGACACTCAATGCCAGTCCATGAAAGCAGCAAGGAGGGGGCTGTACCCTGCAAAGTCAAAGGGGCTGAGCTGCCCAGGCTGTGGGAGCCCACCTCTTGTATCAGTGTGACCTGGATGTGAGACATGGAATCAAAGAAAATCATTTTGGAATGATAAGGTTTAACTACTGCCCTATTGGATTTTGGACTCACATAGGGCCTGTAGCCCCTTCATTTTGGCCAATTTCTCCCATTGGGAATCTGTGTATTTATTCAATGCCTGTACCCCCATTATATCTAGGAAGTAACTAACTTGCTTTTGATTTTACAGGCTCATAGGGAGAAGGGATTTGCCTTGTCTCAGATGAGACTTTGGACTTGGACCTTTGGGTTAATGCTGAAATGAGTTAACACTTTGGGGGACTGTTGGAAGGGCATGATTGTGTTTTGAAATGTGAGGACATGAGATTTGGGAGGGGCTTGGGGTAGAATGATTTGCTTTGGCTCTGTGTCCCCACCAGATCTCACCTTGAACTGAAATAATCCCCACGTGTCAAGGGGATTAATCTTTGAACTGAAATAATCCCCGCGTGGGACCATGTGGAGATAATTGAATAAAGGGGGTGGTTTCCTTCATGCTGTTCTCATGATAGTGAGTTAGTTCTCATGAGATCTGAGAGTTTTACAAGTTTCTTGAGACCTCCGGAGCTATGCAGAACTGTGAGTCAATTAAACCTCTTTTCTTTATAAATTATTCAGTCTCAGGTATTTCTTTACAGCAGTATGAGAATGGAGTAATACAAGTGGTAACTGACTGAACCTAATCTTCAATGATCCCAATCACTGACCCAACAAAAGAAGCAAGTGATCATTAATTCCACAGCTCTTGCTTGAGTTCCTGCTATAAACCAGGCATCTTGCAAGGTATGAGGGTAGGGAGGGAGGCAAGGTCCACAAACTTGAACAGGACATGGTTTTCACTCTCCAGCAGATCACCACCTAGTGTAGCAAGGTTTCAGACTCTGGCTGCTCATTGGAATCATCTGAAGAGCTTTAGGAAAAACAAAACACTGATGCTAGGCCACACCCAGAGGTTATTTATCTATAATTTGCTATTTCTTCTCTATCCAAGAGGCAGTGTGAAGCTTAATGCCAAGGTTTTGGCATAGGGTTCAGATGACAGTATTTTTTAAAAGCCTTCCATCAATTCTAATATGAAGCTGGGACTTTGAACCTTTGGTTTCCTGGGAGATTAAAAACATGCAAAAAGTAATTACCACAGAATGAAACACGTGCTATAATTAAGGTGCATACATTATGCTTAAGGGGAAAAAAGGAAAGACTACTTAATTAGTTCTAGGGAATTCTGAAAAGCTTCACATAGAGGGTGATGGTTGTACTGGGTTTTGAATAATGAATGAGAAGCCTCCAAGTAAAAGGCACTCTCTGAGGAAAGTTCCAAGGGAGGGAAGAATATCATCTTCAAAGGTTTGGAAGTGTGTCAGAGCACAGCACACTAAGAGGACTCTAGGTAGTTCAGGGTAGATGGAATGTGGAATTTGTGGGAGAGTGGCAAGAGAAAAGGCTGGAGGAAAAGTTGGAGTCAACACAAAGAGTGGAGCAGCTGAAAAACAGACTAGATAATATCTGTACCTTAAAATATCATTTTAGTAACTGTGTGGAGGATAAAATGCAAGGAGGAAAGATGGAGGGAAAGGGAGGGTAGAGGGGGTGATATACTTTGGATATTTGTCATGCCCAAATCTGGAATTAACATGAGATTTGGGCGGGTTTGAGAGCACAAACCCCAGTGCTAGAGGTGGGGCCTGGTGGGAGGTGTTTGGATCATAGGGGTGGATCCTTTATGTCTTAGTGCTGTCTTCAAGATGGTAGGTTCTCGGCTGGGCATGGTGGCTCACACCTGTAATCTCAGCACTTTGGGAGGCTCAGGCGGGCAGATCACCTGAGGTCAGGAGTTTGAGACCAGCCTGGCCAGCATGGTGAAACCTGTCTGTACTAAAAATACAAAAAAAATTAGCTGGGTGTGAGCCGGGCATGGTGGTGGGCACTTGTAATCCCAGCTACTCAGGAGGCTCGCTTGAACCCAGGAGGTGGAAGTTACAGTGAGCCAAGATCACGCCACTGCACTCCAGCCTGGGCAACAAGAGTGAGACTCTGTCTCAAAAAAAAAAAAAAAAAAGAGATGGTAGGTTCTCATGAGATGTGGTCATTTAAAAGTATGTAGCACCTCCCCCTACTCTCTCTCTCTCTCTCACACACACACACACACACACACTCTCTCTCTCTCTCTCTCTCTCAATCCTACTTTCACCATGTGACATGCCTGCTCCCACTTCACCTTCTACCATGATTGGAAGCTTCCTGAGGCCTCCCCAGAAACAGATGCTGCTCTGCTTCCTCTACAGCCTGCAGCATCACGGCCCTTTCTTTATAAGTTACCCAGTCTCAAGTATTCTTTACAGCAATGCAGGAATAGCCTAACACAGGGAGGAAGAAAGACCACCAGGACTAGGGCAGGTCACTGAGCCTCCTGAAGTGCCTGGAGCACAAAATTTAAGGAGCCTCACTCTCACCTGTTGGCTCTGAAAGTGAACAACTCGGAGAGTGTGTGCTTCCTTTCATCTTACGCCCGAGGCACCTCGCTTTCTTCATTCTAGTCCTGACCCTGGAAAAAAGACCAGCTGAAGGAATTCCCTGAGGAAATAACTCCAGCAGGCCAGGGAAAAAATGATGGTTGCCTGGTCTAAGGCAGGGAAAAGAGAGCAGGCTTGGAGAAGAGAGAAAAGGCTGGAAGTATTTTAAGTCATCAGAGTCCATAGTTGTTGTAAACTGACAGGTGAGGCAAAGAAGATTTGAAGTTCACATTAAGGATTCCAGCTTGGGATAGGTCATAACAAAATTGATAAAGGAAATACAAGAGGAAGGTAGGTCTGGGGGGCCATGTCTTAAACAAGTGAGGAAGATGTTCACAACAGAAACCCTCATTCTACTCTATGTGAACAGGGCAGGATAGGGCAGAGCAGGCAACACATGCAAATCAATAAAGCAGTGGTCAATACAGCTGACCATCAGGAAATGCTTCAGGAACTTCAAAAAATAAAAATAAAAACCAAAGAGAGTATGAACCATGAGAGGATAGGCGGAATGGCATTTTTGTGTTCTTTCAGGACTACACAACAGTCCTGGAGAAGGTCTAACATAGGAGGCATGAGAAGATTGGAAAGGTCAGGAGGGTTGGTGTCTGGCGGGAGTGACTGGGTTTCGTGTGTGGAGAAATAAAATTAGGCTGGATGAGTAAGAGAAGGCTCCTAAATATCAAAGCAAAAGCATTTAAATTACTTATACAGACAATGGGGAGTCACTTATGAGTTCCTGAGTGGGGAAGAAAAGCAATCAAAGCCTGATATGGTCTGGCTCTTTGTCCCCACCCAAATCTCATGTTGAATTGTAATCCCCACATGTTGAAGGTGGGGCCTGGTGGGAAGTGGTTGATCATGGGGGTGGCTTCTAATGGTTTAGCCCTATCCCCCTAGTGCTGTCTCCTGAGAGAGTTCTCATGAGATCTAATGGTGTAAAAGTGCGGCACATCCCTGCCTCCCTCTCTCTCCTGCTCCACCAGGATAAGACATGCTTGCTTCCCCTTCACCTTCTGCCAAGATTGTAAATTTCCCAAGGCTTCCTAGCCATGCTTCCTGTTAAGATTGTGAAACTATGAGCCAGTTAAACCTCTTGTCTTCATCAATTACCCAGTCTCAGGTAGTTCTTTCTAGCAGTGTGAAAACAGACTAATAGAAAGCCCTAGTGTGAAAAGCGCTAGGGCACTGTAGAGCCGGACTGGCAGACTTTCTGTAAAAGGCCAGATAGTAAATATCCCAGACTCTGTGGGCCATACGGACTCTACTGCAATGATTCAGCTCTGCTGTCGCGGCATGGAACCAGCCATAGACAACATGTGAACAGATGGGTGTGGCTGTGTTCCTACCAACCTTTATCTACACAATCAGGCAGAGGGTTGGATCTGAGCTGTGGGCTGTCATTTGTGGACC